>NW_027466462.1:250000-415000 GCF_050575085.1 Anarhichas minor | reverse complement strand
GTTACTGCGTCACCATGAGAACAGGGACGGGCCGCATTCCAACACTCCGACACCCCGCGCACGAGACGCTGCTGCTGGTTCCATTCAGTGAGGACGAGGTTACAACACGAACAGACTGATGGATGTCTCAGTGTACAGGAGGAAGTACTCAGAGAGTTTACTGAAGTAAAGGTACTAATACCACACAGTACAAATACTTCACGTTCCTTCAGTGAAAGTCAGTATAATCAGTAAAATAGAGTTAAAGTATTCAAACTGTGACTGTTGTACTAATATATATTATATCATTAGATTGTTATTACTCGTGCATTAATGTAAAATAAGTTCCTTTTGAACTATTAACTAATGATTTACATAAACATTTAATGAAATTAAACATTTCCTCATTCTGATTAATCGACTAATCGTAAATAAATAGATTTCTATGTTTTGTGTATAAAATGTTTAGTTTTCAAAGTAACCAAAGCGTTCAAAAGTACAACATTTACCTCTGAAGTGTCGTGGACTTCAGACTTTAGTAAAGTTAATCAAACGTGTACTAAAGGTTTTAACTCTTCGTTGTCTGTTGCGTGTGAATACGGAGCAAAACCATAAAAGCTGCAGAAGAAAAAGTTAAACAGAAGAAAAGATGTGGCGGTGAAACGTGCACGAGGACTGCTGCTGAAGGAAACAGTCTGTTGCAGATGTTGGAGATCTCACCACAGCTGGGATGGAAACTGTGCTTTTGTGGCGAATATTCATTCTTCTCATCAAAGAGTCGCAGAGTTTCTGATAACGTTTCATGTTCGGGGTGAAAACGAGCAGCAGCCAGAGAGCCGCTTCCTGTCTGTTAACGAGACTCTGGGTCCTTCTGCTCGTTCTAATTAGCTCAAAGTGTAATTTGTCCTTCGACCGGCGAGAACTAAACTTCCACCAGATAACAAAGCTGCAGTCGGTCGTCATAAAGTCGTCTGTGTTTCTGCTTCAAATGAAAAGCTTCTTCACAAATGCAATACATCTCCTTTCATCTGTGCGGTGAGGACAGAGTCAGTTAACATGTAGAGATAAATACTCTGTGCTCTGCTACTGTGAAACAAGAAGTACTTCACTGCTGCTACACATACAACTACAGCAACACATTCTGCCTTTGTGATTACTACTGGTTAGCATCATAATAATAACAGGTTTGAAGTGTGTGTGTGTGTCAGAGAGAAGTCTTTATCTGGCGACATGATCGAAGTCACGTACAGCCTTCATCTGTTTATTTCTGCCTTTAATGCAACAAACAAACTGAACTAGAGTCAGTCTGAGAGGAAGCAAGAGGTCATGATGGATAGAAGGAAGGATAGAAGGAAGGATGGATGGAAGGATGGATGGAAGGATAGAAGGATGGACAGACGGATGGATAGAAGGATGGAAGGAAGGATAGAAGGATAGAAGGATGGAAGGAAGGATAGACGGAAGGATGGATGGAAGGATGGAAGGATGGAAGGATGAAAGGATGGAAAGATGGACAGACAGATGAATGGAAGGATGGATAGAAGGATAGAAGGATGGAAGGAAGGATAGAAGGATAGAAGGATGGAAGGAAGGATAGAAGGATAGAAGGATGGAAGGATGGAAGGATGGAAGGATAGAAGGATAGAAGGAAGGAAGGATGGAAGGATGGAAGGAAGGATGGAAGGATGAAAGGATGGAAAGATGGACAGACAGATGAATGGACGGATGGAAGGATGGATAGAAGGATAGAAGGACGGATGGAAGGATGGACAGTTGGACAGACAGACAGATTAAAAACTGTAATCCAAAAGTAACTAAAGCTGACAGACAATTGTAGTAAAAAGTACAATATTGAGTATGAGTATATTAACAGTATGAAGCAGCAGAAACTGGAAACACTCGAGGAAAGTAAAAGTACTTGAATGTGTACTTAAGTACAGTACTTGAGTACTGAGACAGAAAGCATCATCTCACTAGACAGAAATAAAGAATCACATCTTCTAGTTCTGCTTTCTGTTTGATAAATCTAATGAGCGGCTTTTAATAACTTTAAACCAGAAAGAATAAAGTACAGAAAACCGAGTCTGTGTTCAAACACTCCAGTAAACTCACATGTTTTACTGACTCAATTTCCACAACCTCGTTTTATAAACGAACTCGTAAGTGGGAAGAAATGGGTGAAAAGTTGTGTGTGTGTGTGTGTGTGTGTGTGTGTGTGTGTGTGTGTGTGTGTGTGTCAGATACTAAAAGTTCAGTCACTTCAGTGTTTACAAGATGTTCCACTGTAGCGAGGAGGGAGGAGGTGACAAGGGGGCGACAAAGGGGGAGAAAAGTGAGGAGGGGGTGAGAGGAGAGAGCTGAGCTTCATCAGTTTGACTTCTTCACTTCAGTCTCGATGAGGACGAGCACACTCTTCTTCTTCTTCTTCTCTCGTTTACATTGACGTGAAGACTTTGGAAGGATTTAATTGAAGTAAAAACCACAGAAGAAGACGGAATCACAAACAGGTGGGATTTAAACACATTCTCTTGCTTTGTCACCGGATGCAACTTGAATTCTGAGTGAAATTATTCTACGATTCTCTCCAAGATTCAAGAGAGAATCAACAGAAGAATATATTTAAATGATGAAAGGCATCACTAGAACAGATTGTTGAAGTTTATTTGAAGTTAAACGATGTGGTTTGATGATGAAGGCTCACAGACAGCAGATAGTTTAGGTTTTGTAAGGAGGGAAATTAAATATGAGCTATAATTAATAACTTTATACTAACAGTAGATTAAATTATGTTTCAGCGTCACTTAAGCTGGTTGTGTATCTGTCCAGCCCGATCCTCGACTGGTCTGGTTCACTTTTAGAGCTCTCATAGCGAACTGGTGTTTCTGTGTTGGTCGGGACCAAAAACGGAGCAAAAACAGAGAGAATGTTGGATTTGTTTTGCTCTGTATCTGCAGCTTGTGTAAGCAGGCAACTGTTTGCTGAAAGGTGATGACAGGTCCGTGTTTCCTCTACGCTAGAGAGTCCAACAACTCAGAGAACAGAGGTTTAAAGGCTTCAGTGTTGCTCGTCATGAACGGTATCCAGAGTTTAGAAAGACACAGTGAGTTCAGACGTCTGAGATCTTGTTGTCTGAACACATTCTCACTCCTTCTGGATGAAAGTTTGACTCGTCCACCTCTGCTTCCACCCGCCCAATGTGGACCAGCTCACTCTTTATACTCCGTCAGATGAGTGGGTTTACGTTGGAATTACTAACCAAGCATCTGTACTTGACGAGTTGGAAGTCTTATCATTCTGAAAGGTTGCAAAGCTTTCTAACCAACCGTGTTTTGTTTCTTTTATCTTGCTCTCAGCCCCGAAACACCGAATTAATTAGAGAACCCCGGAACACCTTCTACACCACAATCCACCTGGAGAACTTCCAGATCCTCTTGATCCTGCAGCCGTGGAGTTTAAGAAGAGGTTCTGAAATCTGGAACTGGATCCGGAATACGTTCTAGATACAAGAGCAGGTTCCAAAGTTTGCTCCAGAGTTCCACTGAATGGGTTCAGGAGGCTCCGGGGCCGTTTCTGTAATAGGTTCCAGAATGGGACCCCGGTCAGGTTCCAGGGTTCCCTCCATGTTCACCGTGCTGCTGGTCGCCTGGTGTTTGGCGTTTGTCGTACCGGTCGGATGCCGCAGTAACTTCTCATCCGAGCCGTCAGACCCGTCGCCCCTGCTTGACCTCCTCGGCACCGACCCGCCTCTGGGGCCCGACCATCGCGCCCAGGCCTCCGACGGGGAGCCACATCTGGTGCAGGAGACCGCGATCAAGCCCCTGTCCTCTCTGGAGAAAGTGAAGTCGAAGCACGTGAACAAGCCGAACCACAAACACGAGAGGAAGCCTCCGTCTCACTCGTCGTCCTCCAACTCGTCCCTGATGGTTCGTGGTCGCCCGCCGTCGCCCCCGAGATGCCTGCACAACACCTCCATAAAATCCGCCTTCAAGTACATCAACACGGTGCTGTCCTGCCTCATATTTGCCGTGGGGATCATCGGAAACGCCACGATGCTGAGGATTATCTGCCAAAATAAAAGCATGAGGAACGGACCCAACGCTCTGATAGCCAGTCTGGCTCTGGGAGACCTGATATACATCGCCATCGACATACCGATCAACGTCTACAAGGTACAGAGCGTCAGAGTGTCAGAGTGTGTTTACATGTTTGCTCCTCACTTCAGATACATATTCATATTTATGATGCGTCAAACACTTAAATATTTAAAATAAAGTGTCTCATTCCGTGGGTTAAGCACATTCTTTCAATATATTTGTAAATGATAGCTGTGGTTATTATATCTCTGTGAAAGTTGGTTAATCCAACATATCTCACTTTCACTCTCATGTGTTTTAATGCTTGAAAAAAGCAATTAAAGTTGCTGAAAACATAAAATAAAGACTCTATAATCATTAACTGGCGGTACTTTGTGAGTTTATGGGTGCAGAAATGCATCATGGGACAGAAAACCCTCTCCCAGTGGTAGCAGTGTGTGTGTTGTGTGTCTCAGTCAGGAGGTTGAGTGTTACACTGATAACGGCACTAAAATATCCCACTGACTGAGATAATGCACACACAGACACTGTGATATCATGTTAATCTGTGTGTGTGTGTGTGTGTGTGTGTGTGTGTGTGTGTGTGTGTGCAGCTCCTGGCGATGCGGTGGCCGTTTGCCGACAGTGTGTTCGGTCTGTTCCTCTGTAAGCTGTTTCCCTTCCTGCAGAAAACTTCAGTCGGCATCACCGTCCTCAACCTGTGTGCTCTGAGTGTGGACAGGTAACACACACACACACACACACACACACACACACACACACACACACACACACACACACACACACTCACGGTCATGAAGGGTGTCTTGGGCTGCAGAGATATGGAACAATAACAAACATTCATGCTGCTAACAACAACAAAAACAGTCCATTATCATCCAATTACAAATAATGACTTAATGAGAAAGGATAAGGTGACTTCATGGTGCAATAAATAATAATAATTACGTGTGCAGGTATCGTGCGGTGGCGTCCTGGTCCCGGGTGCAGGGCACCGGTGTTCCGACGGTGACGGCGGTGGAGATCGTGGCGATCTGGCTGCTGTCCGCGGTGCTGGCGGTGCCGGAGGCCGTCGGGTTCGACATGGTCACCTTCGAGTACCGGAACGTTACCATGAAGACCTGCATGCTGCAGCCCAAGACACCCTTCATGACCGTGAGTGTGTGTGTGTGTGTGTGTGTGTGTGTGTGTTGATATCTTCACCTTCAAACCTTCACAAAACAACAACTACACAGTGGAGGGATTTTGCTATCTACTAGTACTCTAGCTACATATTTGAGGTACTTGTACTTGAGTATTTCCATTTCTAGTAGCTGACTTTTTACATACATGCAAACATATGATGATGTAATATAATATAAAGCATTAATGTAAATTAAACTAGTTAAAAACATGAAACATACACATGAATGCAGCAGGAATATTGAATATAGATTAAGCTGATACTACGTTTACTTCACTGAGGTTTTGAATGCAGGTCTCTTACTCGTGGTGGAGTATTTTCACAGCGTGGTATTAGTACTTGTACTTGTAGTAAAGGATCTGAATTTGAATATGTAAAGGCACAGAGTGGGTCTGGGGGGTCTGGTGGGTCTGGTGGGTCGGGGGTCTGGGGGGTCTGGGTCCTGGTCCCGGTCCCTCTGATTGATGGAGGGTCTCCGTGGGGACAGGAACTGCACCCTCTGGTCCGTTCCCGTGATCTCTCTGTTGTTGTGTTTTCAGGGCGAGGTCTCTTTAACTCGGACGGTTTAGAACATCATTTCCTGTTTACGTCTGCAGATCACGACTGGATTAAACACAAGAACTGAGACGTGTTCTTTCTCGTCTTTACATCTTTGAGTTAAATTACCGAGGATGTCTACTGAGAACCTGGTTCCAAACAAAGATCCCGATCCAGCGGTTCTACAATGTGCAAGAACCATCTGAAGGTTCTACTGTGTTCTCAGAGATTTTAGAATATGAACGTGGTCGTCACTACCACATTGCATTGTGGGAGATTTATGCCGGCATAGTGTCCAGTGTTTGCATACTGTAGTATGTCACCAGACACTTTTAGATTCATACTGAGGTCATACTCAGTGCTTTATGGGTGCTATGGAGATGTTTGGAGTTCACAGGGTTTCCTTGAGTTCTTGATGGTTAAAGATTCTGACGCTTCTACAAACATTTTGAGATGTAAGTATAAAACAACACACGTGTGTAAATGTGTTCCAGTTCTACCGGGATGCAAAGGACTGGTGGCTGTTCGCCTTCTACTTCTGCGTGCCTCTGGTCTGCTCCGCTGTCTTCTACGGCCTGATGACCTGCGAGATGCTCCGACACCAGAAGGGAAGCCTGAGGATCGCTCTGAGTGAACACCTGAAGCAGGTAAACACACACACACACACACACACACACACTCACACACACATAGACACACACACACACACGGCGTGTTTGATGTTCACCTTCTCGTTTCTCTCTCCGCAGCGTCGAGAAGTAGCTAAAGCCGTGTTCTGCCTGGTGCTGATCTTCGCTCTGTGCTGGTTTCCACTTCATCTGAGTCGCCTGCTGAAGAGGACCGCCTACAAATCCCATGATGCACACCGCTGCCAACTGTTAAAGTAAGGGGGGAGGAGGGGAGACACACACGTTCACAAAAAACATGCAAATAATACTTCTCGGATGATGTTTTTCATCCCATTCCTGAGTATATTATCTGAATACTTCCCACAGCTGATGTCATGCGTTTCTTCTTCTGTGGTTGCAGTTTCCTGTTGGTGCTCGACTACCTCAGCATCAACATGGCGACCATCAACTCCTGCATCAATCCCATAATCCTCTTCTTTGTCTCCAAGAAGTTCAAAAACTGCTTCAAGGTAAACAACTAAACTCAAGCGTCGCCGTGCTTTCCGGGTGCGAGTGAATGTCAGCGTGACATCACGACGAGGTCACGGGGTCAGAGGTCGTGAGACAAAGACAGACTGAAGAGATAAACGTTGTGGGAGCGATAAACATAGGAAAGGTTGTGACCTGTTGATAAAAAGGACTTGTGGGAAGTGACCAGGGACATGTCTGTTAAAGGGGCACTCCACCGGCTTTACACATGAAGGGCAGTGTACTCACCGAGTGGAAACAATCCTTTAAAGTCTGACATTTGTATTCACCGTTTGTATTTCTGCTTCCTGTTTAGCACTAAACTTCAGTAAACAATGAATGAATATTCGGGAACATTAACTGTTCCATTGTTTCCAGGACGACGTGTGGAAACAATGGAAGCCCATTTCCGCCAGCAAAAAAAAAAAAAAAGAAGAACATTTTTATTATTATTTCTTTGCTGGCGGAAAAAAAGTAAAAAAGTTTTTTTTAAATATATATATTTTTTCGAATAAAGTAAAAAAAATAAAGTAAAAAAAAAAAATAACAATATTTTTTTGCTGGCGGAAAAAAAGTAAAGAAAAAAAAATGATTATTACTAATTTAAAAAAAAAACGTAAAAAAAACGTTAAGAATATGTTGGTTTGTTCACACATCTGTTTAAATTATTCTTACAGCTCTCTTCTGTATCATAAAAAATTAGATTTGTGATCATTTGCATCACGTACTGGAGGTGTGCAGTTTGAAAAAAAAGGTCAAAGGAAATGTTGCATTATGGGAAATGTAGGATCAGGCGTTAGAGTAAATATCAGGACATCTGGGCCTCTGTTGCGTGATTCTTTTTTAAATCTTCAGTTTAAACTCAATGGAAGTGCACGACTAAATCCTTGGAGTTCCCCTCTAATCAAACTCTGTCTCTGTCTGTCTCTCCGTCTGCCTGTCTGTCTGTCCCTCTGTCCCTCTATCTGTCTGTCTCTCTGTCTCTCCGTCTGTCTGTCTCTCTGTCTCTCCGTCTGTCTGTCCCTCTGTCTGTCTGTCTCTCCCTCTGTCTGTCTCTCTGTCTGTCTGTCTGTCTGTCTGTCCCTCTGTCTGTCTGTCCCTCTGTCCGTCTGTCTCTCTGCAGTCCTGTCTGTGCTGTTGGTGTTATTCTGGCTCTCTCTCCAACAGCATGCAGCCTCTCCACCACGGGACGAGCCTGCAGTACAAACACACTGACCACTGAGAGAGACCTCTGTGTCCATACGCTCACTTTTACCTTTTCATTGTGTCTTTATTCAGCTCTGAATACTGTATTCTACTACAGACGAGTTATTGTATGGTGATATATTACATAGACTATATGGTGGACAGCATACTGTCGTGTACTTTTGGTCTGGGGTTGTTTTTCTTCCACTTTAGTTCTTTAAACTTTATTATGTTTATTTATTTATAAAGACAACATGTTAGCCTGTAATAACAACAATAATAGCACGATGAGTCATGTGTTTAGTAGTTTAAAAGACAGGTTCTTGACCCAGTTCGGTGTGGAAGATCAAATGATCTAACGATCACATATTGTTGTAATGTTTGGGTGTCCACATTGTGTATCTATTATTATGTTTTATATGTAAAGTATTCATTGTAACTCTACCTGTAAAGAGATTAAACCAGTCTGGAGTTTAGGAACAGCTCTAGCGCCCTCTGGAGGCTGAATAGTTCATTACATCCCACAATATGAACCGTTGATTATTTACTGGGACTAAGATATAAGAATATATTTGGTAACGTTGAGATAAAGGAGTTTAAATCTGGTCAGAAGTTGTCCAGACATGTTTTTATTTAAGTGGAAGGAACTAATGCTCTGACATCACCGACTATTTATGAGTTTTGTGTCTTATTATCGAGTTTAAAACATTTAAATTACATATTTGTATTTATCAATAAATCTATATTCTCAAAGCTCTTACAAACATCTGTTGTTGTTCACACACGTGTGAGTGAATGATCTCATTCATTGTCCAGCTACTGTCCCTGCTACCCTCTAGGAAAACATGAGAGGACTTCTTCCAATTCTCAGTCATCTTTGTTGTTGTTGTTGTTGTTGTTGTTGTTGTTGTTTCGTGGTGCATTCAGGGTCGCAGTAAAATAGCGACTTCCTGTTTACTTCCGACTATTTATTAAATATCTTTGGGAATAAAACGTAATATAAATGAATGGATATTAAAACAACAGTGGCCGCATTGTGAGGATTAATTCAAAATGAAGGTAATTAGATTTGAGGGCTGTTTCCTGTCAACCACGTGACTGATGGAGAGAGAGATCCTCGTGACGCGGAGGACTGAACACGGACACCGACGGTTGGGCGTCGGTAGGGTGACCACCACCGGAAAAAACGGAAGAATACCGGATAGACTAGATCGATCTGGGTCCTGGTCCTCAGGGTCCTGGTCTGTGAGCGGATCAGACGGTCTCTGCTGAGTCGGAGGGCGGACGCGCTGCCTGGTGACAGAAACGGTTACCGGGGCGTTAAACCAAACCAACCGTCGCTCCTCATCTCTAACGGTATCAAATATTTATATTTATATATATATATATAATATTTTATCACGTGTTTTATTGTAACTGTCTGTTTTAACCCTCTATTCGATAAATATTTCCATATTTTTATATTTTCACCCGAAAAATACACTAATACTAATATGCAATACGTCATGTTTAATGTTGCGTTTAGTGCGCGTTTTACGTTAATTATGTAGAATTTAATGATATTTTTAACCTCCATGACTTCGCAATATTAGGCCTGAACATGATGTTTGTTTTTTTAGTGTCATATAAATATGGATATAATATAATATATAGAGCTAAACAGTCTGTTTAATCGAGTTTAAATATTTAACAGGCCTAACGTACTTTACTATATTGTTAAAATGTACGTTGATGAGCAAAAGTGTGTTTAATAAGCTCTTCTTGATATAAATATTCTACTTTAATGGATGAAAAATGAGCGATAAACACTTTAAACATGTTTTATTTAAGTAAAAGTACAACACAGTAAATACATACTCGTCCATCATTCAAAATGTACTTGTATATTAATAAAATAATAATACACAATATTATTTATATTATTGGATTATAATTATTGTTGCATGATTAATGTGTTCATCCCTTTAATAACACATTATTTTGTATTAGTTGATTATATTTTGTTATATTTATCTGAATTTGCAAAGTACCTAAAGTAAATAAATGCATCGGACTAAAACAAAGTACAATATTCTGAGATGTAGTCGAGTAGAATTATAAAGTTGCAGAAAATGGAAATACTCGAGTAAAGTACTTCAAAAGTATACTTGTACAGTACTTAGTTAGGTTCCATCAGTGGGCATGGATTTGTGAAAAGACAAGTTTAATTTCGGTGAATTTTAACATTCAAATATGTGAAAAAAATACTAATAAAGCTACTTTAATTTGGGAAGTATGACTGCGGCCCAATTTTAGCAAATTTAAATGTATGTATTTCTACTTTGATAAAAGCTATGTTTTGTTAGCTAGGTTGTGCTAACACTTCGACAAATATTGCTTTAAATATCACATTTTGGGTTTGGGTTGTATTTTGTTAGAGACTCTGGGAACATTTATTAAAATAAACATGAAATATTGTTGTTGTTCTGAACCAGAGCATCGTACAAACTCTCCCACATGTTTCTACTTACTTACCATTCCTGGATGACGCTTGTTAAAAGAAGAAAAAGATAGTAAATAAATCCTGATAACCTGATTGGTCCCTCCCCGCCCCCCCCCCAGGCGTGGCTCACTGGTCCAGGATGTGCCTGTAGTCGTCGCTGAGGGCGAAGCAGCCGTGATGCCGTGTTCCTGTGCGGAGTGGAGGAGGTGGATCCGCCCGCTGGTTCTGGTTCTGTACGCTCTGCTGCTGGTGGCCGTGCTGCCGCTCAGCATCTGGGAGCTGCAGAAAGACAAGGTGAGCCTCCATCTTTCCCTCCGTCACCATCAGCTGGACCTCCAGCTCCACTCAGGAGGAGAGGACCTGGTGCTTTCAGGAGCTTCATGTCTTAGAAATAAAGCTGCAACGATTAATCAATTAGTTGTTAATTGTTAAATTAATCAGCAACTATTTTGATAAATTCTCTGATTCCAGCTTTTAAATGTGAATATTTTCTGGTTTCTTTACTCCTCAGTGACGGTAAACTGAATATATTAGAGTTTTGGACAAAACAAGACATTTCATTGAGCAAACAACTAATCAATTAAATCGAGAAAATAACGAACAGATTGATCGACAATGACAATAATGTTTATTTCCAGCCCTTCTAAAATATATGTGCTGCCTTTACTTACATTTGACTGAATATACTCATAAACTTTGAATGAAGGAACATCATCAATGCAGAACTTTTACTCATAGCAGAGTACTTTCACGGTGTGATATTAGTACTTTTACTGCAGTTTCTGTGGTATGTCAAGTGCTACGACAAATACAAGGACGAATGGTGACCGTGAGTTCATGTTGTTAATGTTTTAAATTGGAAAAACTGACGACTGGAATAAAAATGTGAAAAAATGAACCTTTAACAAGACAAAACAGTTTTCCTTCTGTTTAGTTTTTTAGTTTCTATTGTTGCCAATAAACATCTAAGTAGAGACTGTGACTGACTCTGTGTGTCTCTTCGTCTCCGTCCAGGTTGGGACTCACAGTAAAGCCTGGTTCATCGCCGGCGTGTTCGTCTTCCTGACCATCCCCATCTCTCTGTGGGGGATCCTGCAGCACATCGTGCACTTCACCCAGCCGGAGCTGCAGAGGCCCATCATCAGGTAAACACCGCGTCACTTCATCAGGTAAACACCGCGTCACATCATCAGGTAAACACCGCGTCACATCATCAGGTAAACACCGCGTCACTTCATCAGGTAAACACCGCGTCACTTCATCAGGTAAACACCGCGTCACTTCATCAGGTAAACACCGCGTCACATCATCAGGTAAACACCGCGTCACTTCATCAGGTAAACACCGCGTCACTTCATCAGGTAAACACCGCGTCACTTCATCAGGTAAACACCGCGTCACTTCATCGGGTAAACACCGCGTCACTTCATCGGGTAAACACCGCGTCACTTCATCGGGTAAACACCCCGTCACTTCATCGGGTAAACACCGCGTCACTTCATCGGGTAAACACCGCGTCACTTCATCGGGTAAACACCGCGTCACTTCATCGGGTAAACACCGCGTCACTTCATCGGGTAAACACCGCGTCACTTCATCGGGTAAACACCGCGTCACTTCATCGGGTAAACACCGCGTCACTTCATCGGGTAAACACCGCGTCACTTCATCGGGTAAACACCGCGTCACTTCATCGGGTAAACACCGCGTCACTTCATCGGGTAAACACCGCGTCACTTCATCAGGTAAACACCGCGTCACTTCATCGGGTAAACACCACGTCACTTCATCGGGTAAACACCGTGTCACTTCATCGGGTAAACACCGTGTCACTTCATCGGGTAAACACAGCGTCACTTCATCGGGTAAACAACGCGTCACTTCATCGGGTAAACACCGTGTCACTTCATCGGGTAAACACAGCGTCACTTCATCGGGTAAACAACGCGTCACTTCATCGGGTAAACAACGCGTCACTTCATCGGGTAAACACCGTGTCACTTCATCGGGTAAACACCGTGTCACTTCATCGGGTAAACAACGCGTCACTTCATCGGGTAAACATCGCGTCACTTCATCCGATAAACACCGCGTCACTTCATCGGGTAAACACCGCGTCACTTCATCGGGTAAACACCGCGTCACTTCATCGGGTAAACACCGCGTCACTTCATCGGGTAAACACCGCGTCACTTCATCGGGTAAACAACGCGTCACTTCATCGGGTAAACACCGCGTCACTTCATCGGGTAAACACCGTGTCACTTCATCGGGTAAACAACGCGTCACTTCATCGGGTAAACATCGCGTCACTTCATCCGATAAACACCACGTCACTTCATCGGGTAAACACAGCGTCACTTCATCGGGTAAACACCGCGTCACTTCATCGGGTAAACACCGCGTCACTTCATCGGGTAAACACCGCGTCACTTCATCGGGTAAACAACGCGTCACTTCATCGGGTAAACAACGCGTCACTTCATCGGGTAAACAACGCGTCACTTCATCGGATAAACACTCTTTGTCTCTTTGTCTCCTCCAGAATACTATGGATGGTGCCGATCTACAGTTTGGACAGCGTGAGTCATAGTCACAAACACACAAACACAAACAGGAAGTTAGAGTAATGTGTTCACTCTATTACGTTACATTAACAGACCTTAATAGGAGGCAGAGGTCAAGTTAGACTGTATCAGAAACACAGAATTGTGTTTCTGATACAGTCTGTCTGTCTGTCGTCCTTCCTTGTTTGTTTGCTTCCTGTCGCTGTCTGTCTTCCTCCCCGTCTGTCTGTCACTTTGTCATCCTTCCTTCCTTCCTTCCTGTCTCTGTTTGTCTGTCTGTCTTGTAGTCTCCCTTCCTCCCTCCCTTAATTCTTTCCTTCCTTCCCGTATCTGTCTGTCTGTGTTCCCTTCTTCCTCTTCCTGTCCTTCATGTGACTCCTGTACTTCATCTCTAGCTCACGTCTCTCATGTCTCCCCCCATAAGACCCTCACTCTCTGTCTCCCCCCTTGTGTCTCCAGTGGCTGGCCCTGCGGTACCCCGGCCTGGCCATCTACGTGGACACGTGCAGGGAGTGCTACGAGGCCTACGTCATCTACAACTTCCTGGTGTTCCTGCTGAGCTTCCTCAGCAACCAGTACCCGAGCCTGGTGCTGATGCTGGAGGTGCAGCAGCAGCAGCCTCACCTGCCGCCGCTCTGCTGCTGCCCGCCGTGGCCAATGGGAGAGTAAGAGAGGAGGTCATGTGACGGTCTGTGACTCACAGAGGACCTGAGGGCAGACGTTAAAGTGTTCCTCTCTCTGCCCCCCCCCCAGGGTTCTGCTGTTCAGGTGTAAGCTCGGGGTCCTCCAGTACACCGTGGTCCGGCCCGTCACCACGGTGATAGCCCTGTAAGTTTACCCCCGTAACCATGGCGACGGGTGTTTTTTGATACCGTGTGACACGTCAACAACGTTCTCTCGTCTGCAGGATCTGTCAGCTGTGTGGAGTTTATGATGAAGCCAACTTCAGCTTCAGGAGCGCCTGGTCCTACCTGGTGATCATCAACAACATCTCACAGCTGGTACACACACACACACACACACACACACAATCACACACACACACACACACACACACACAATCACACACACACACACACACACACACACACACACACACACACACACACACACACACACACACACACACACACACACACATCAACAACATCTCACAGCTGGTACACAGACACACACACACACACCAGCTGGGAGTATTAGTTCATGTCACATTTATATACTCTAATTATTTAGTCATGTTTATGTATATTTCAGTAACACCTTAAAGTCCACTACCTCTCATGGACCAATGAAGCTCTATGAAGCGGCCTCTCTCTCTCTCTCTCTCTCTCCAGTTTGCCATGTACTGTCTGCTGCTGCTCTACCGATCCCTCAGAGAAGAGCTGACTCCCATCAGGCCGGTGGGGAAGTTCCTCTGCGTCAAACTGGTGGTGTTCGTCTCCTTCTGGTGAGGAAGGAGGAAACATGAAGAGAGTCACTCATCGTGTGTTTCTGTTGGTTCACTTCAGCGTTAGTCAAACACACAACGTGCAGCTTGATCCAGGACCACCATGGATCCAGATCACGTGTTAATTACTTCGGTATCTCGAGATAACAAAGCAGGTTTTTCTCGTGGTAAAAAGATTCATTTATGTAGATTCCTCAGGATTCAAAAGGCTGATTTCTGTAGATCAGTAGTCCCAGTAGTGGTCTGATCAGCACCACAGGAGCCTGGACAGCTCCTCTTCAGACCCACCAGGGTTCAGTCCGTTCTATATGTACAGAGTTTAACGTGTGAGGATGTAAATAACTGATTGGTTGCTGCCTTAGTGCCGACACACTAAGCTCCTCCCCTTCTCCTTCCAGGCAGGCGGTCTTCATCGCGTTCCTGGTGAAGGTCGGCGTGATCTCCGACAAACACACCTGGGACTGGGACAGCGTGGAGGCCGTGGCCACCGGACTGCAGGTACGTCACGGGAGCTTTGAAACGTCTGCGTCGCCTTCAGTGATGTTCAGACCAATGAACGTCTGAAACACAAACGTTCTGCTGAAGAAGAACATGAACAAAGTGCCATCAGATTATTGATTATCGATGTGTTGATACAGGACTTCATCATCTGCATAGAGATGTTCCTGGCTGCCATCGCTCACCACTACACCTTCACCTACAAACCATACGTACAGGTAAACACCCCAACATTTATCTAACCTGATCAATAATCTGATCAATAATCTGATCAATAATCTGATCAATATAATCTCTGATCTTTAATCTGATCTGTCCAGGAAGCAGAGGAGGGGTCGTGTTTCGACAGCTTTCTGGCCATGTGGGATTTCTCTGACATCAGAGCTGATGTCACAGAGCAGGTCCGCCATGCTGGTGAGTTTATTGATTATTGATTATCTGTTGAACTCTTTAATAATAGGAAATGTTCTGCAAACAACTCGTCTGCTCCAGGAGCTGATTAAAGGGATTTCAGTCAAATATATTTTTTGTTTATTTGTCGGCTTCATATTATTGTATGAATAATATAAATATTTATGTATTATTATTATTATATTTTATATATTTTTCTAATTTTTTTATTGACATAATAAAAATAAATAAAAATAAATAAAAATAATAATAACAAATGATAACAATAACAATAAATATAATAATAATAATAAATAATAACAATAATAATAAATAATAATAATAGAAACAATAATAATAATATTAATGTGGTAAACATCTCTCACCCCCTCAGGTCGGACGCTGCTGGGTCGTCCCAACAAGATGTACTTCGGCGCTGCGTCTCAACCCGAACACACCGAGCACACCGGCCTCCTCTCGGGGTCCTCGTCACAGGACCCCGTCGCCCCGGCGGCCACATCGATGCCCTCCTCCCCTTCCTCCAGCGGGCGGTACCGAGGCCTCGGACACACCCCCGCACCGCACTCCATCTCCGCCCCCGCGGGGTTCACCTCCTCGTCCTGGGACGACGACAGCGACGACGCCCCTCCCCCGACGGGCGACACGTAAACTCTCAGATTTAATAAGTCGGAATATAAAAATATTAGTCGTCTGAACTCTCGTCTCCACGTTTGTGAAGAAGACAAACTAAAGATGAATGTCATGGAAGAGAACGAGTCTGTGACCTCACCGCCATGTTTGTTGAGTATTTTTAAATAATAATCTCCCTGTTTGAAACGTTTGAAATGTGTATTTTGGATGTGAGATGATGTCATTTTGATAAATGTTTCTCCAGCTGTGGAAATGAAAACATATTTAATACAAACATATTTAAGTTGTTGTTGTGGTTTAAAGGGGGACATGTCATGAAGCTCCGCCTCCATCAGAACAACATGTGATTCAAAAAGCCAATCACATGTGGCTCCTCCTCCAAGACACAACCTCACGAGCCAATCAGAGCCTTCTAAAAGAGGGCTCTTAAAGAGACAGGCGCTAAAACAGACGGAGGGTGAATACAGGTACATTCAGACAGTATGAGAGAAATACTTTAAAGCAAGTAAAGTGTTCTAGTATAAAGTACGAGCGTGAACATGAGCATGATGTGTCTCCTTTAACTCTCCCTCAGTGCTGAAGTGTCCTTGGGCTTTGACTGTTTGTTCTATCGTTAATAAAATAAAAACTATCTCAGCACCAGGAAGTGATGTGGTTCTGTTCCTCCACTGAGAGGGAAGAGGTTTCAGTCTGGATCCTTTTAGCTCGACTCAGTTAGCGTCCAGATGAAGGACACGAGGGGACATAATTAATGGAGGAGTTTCATTGAGCTGGTCCAGTTACTGGTTTGTTGTTCACCTTTGTCTCCACTAGGTGTCACTAACACTCCTTTAATGATCAGGAGCTTCTTCAACTCAACAGGAACATTTTTAAAAGCACAAAGAAACAGATAATAAAGATATATTGTTTATTCATTATTTTAACAAACGTGTAGTCATTTATTATTCAAGTTAAGTTTAAGTTTTAAATGTTATACAGGAGGTCCCGTAGGTCTGTTTTACTGGTTCCTCTGCAGTTTACGGAAAAACTTCTGTCAGATCAGAAACAAATGTTTTGTCTTTTTAACTTTTTTCAGAAAATATTGGCTTTCAACTGAGGAATGTGGATGTAGTTTCCGAGGCTCTAAACCGATGATATACTACTATTATCACAATGTAGAGAAATTACCCACAATTCACAGCGGTGTGACGTTAAACACGGGTGTTTAAGGTAGGCGGCGATATGAAAAAAAATGAAACATGGAAGATAAAAACACATCAAATCAGAGATTATATTACAGATTTACTCATCAAACATTTCATTTTGTCATTTCAGCTGTTACATAAATTTTAATAAATTGTACATTTCATGACGTTGTCAGGCAAACATAAGTTGCAGTAAAGTGCTCTTCCGTTCACAGTCATTTACCAGGTGAGGTCAGTAAGTCCCTGAGGGTTCAGGATTCAGAACTTTAGGGGGACACTGGGACTGGGTCTCTACAGGGACTATAAATAAAGCTTTAACAGGCTCGGACTGTCCTCAGTGCGCAATCTGCTGCAACATTTGGTCTTGAAACATGGAGCCTGTCTCCTTTACCACGCTCTGTGTTATCACCATTCATATTTGTCACCTTGCATGAAAGCTTCTGCAATCAGTGTATGAATGTGTGTGTGTAAATGGGTGAACCATGACATGCAGTGTAAAGCACTTTCAATTTCAATTTAATATATTTGTAGAGCCCAAAATTACCTCAAAGGGTTTAGCAATCTGCACAGCACACGACCGCCTCCGTCTTTGGACCGTCGCACCCGAAAAGGAAAGACGCCCTGAAACAGGGAAAACAACCCCCCGGGGACAGAGGGAGGGATCCTTCTCACAGGATAGATAAGATAAAATAATCCTCTTAATCCTTAGTCCCACATTTACAGGATCACAGCAGCAAAGTGGACAGTGCAAACAAGGTACATGGTAAAAAAACAAGAGCAGCGAGTATTATAAATAAGTAATAAACAGTAAAGAATATTAAAAAAAAATAAAAAATACAAAAATTCACAATAACTAAAAATAAAATAAAATATATAGCTAGAAGTGCAATAGATGCCATATTGAACAACAACTTTGAGTGGTCGCAATAATGGAATGTCAGGACTTGTACAGCATACTTTTTTAGTCTTCTGACCTCTCAGAGCACTTTATTCAAACACATTCATACACCAGGCTACCATGTAAGGTGCTACCTGCCCATCATGACTAACTAATCATTCACACACTGTAGGCACAGCTTGCCTTAGCTTAGGATTTGGGGCTAAGTGTCTTGCCCAAGGACACATTGACATGGAGTCGTGGAGCCGGGATCAAACCGCCGATCCTCTGAGCCAGTCGGTCCCTGACGCTGTGCGGTCCGTGTTGGTTGGATCCTCTCTGGTTGGATCCTGGAGAGCCCTTCAGTCAGAGGGCTCTGGTGGGAAAAAAAGGAGGCTATGCATTATTGTGCTGACTAGATTGAATTTCTTTGTTGTACGATTTCATGTGACAAATAAAATGCATTGATTGAAATGTTGGTGAAGAAAAGACGACATTAAATAAGACATTAATACACTTTTGAGTTGAAGTCAATGTGGTGCAGCGTGTTTGAGACTATTTGCATATGGAGCCAACGTACCTGATGTTTTTTTCGATAATAGTCCGCCTGAAATACAAAAGCAAGAAAGGTATCAGCTGGAACCATTAGCGACCACTCGAAGGAAATGAGGAGAAACAAAGGGGAGGAAAAGAGATTATGTATGAGCCAATCAGATTAGGGATGCAGAAGGAGCACTAACCTGTGATCCCAAGAACAAGTGCTAATAATATTAATGCAGCTATTAAGCTGTAATGGTTTCTTGAAGCAGCTCCACACACAACGTCACTGCTCGTGCTTCCTTCTTTGACCTTTACTTCAGTTTCTGAGCAACTATCAGAAAAGAGAAAAGAAACACAGCTTCAGTGTTTTGTGTGTTTCAAACAAAACCATTTTAAAAATACCTTCATGATGGAAGAAGTACAAAGTGGGAAAAGTTACACGTTGGTCCATCACAGCCATTAAACTACTCCTACACAAAAGATATATTGCATAAATATAGTGGTCATTTGTCTTGCAGAAATATCCACTGACAACATCACACACTGTGTCTGTTGTTGCTGTGCAGCCCTGCTGGGCCAAGAGACCAGGACCTGAAGGACAACAGAAACATTGTGATTCTGTTATTGTTGAACAAACATTATTCTCATTTAAATGAGAGAAAATATTCTTTTAATATTATATTCCATTAGTGTAAATAGATCCCTTGAAGTGCTGCATGCTGGACCTTTGCATGATGTTTGTAATAATAATAATAATAATAATACTAATAATGTGATGATCTGCTACTTGTTGGGCTGCAACAAACAAACTAAATTAAGTAATTTATAAATATTCAACATAAAGAGCCGGTTTATGGAAATATAATGCTACATTTACTGTTTTATGTTTTTAGAACACATTTAAATTTAGTTTTAAAACTTTTAAAGTTATTTTATTTACAATAAGCACTGTACACTTTTCAGCAAACACGCCGTCAACCGAGCACATTATCACATTTATTTTTAATCAAATTGAATTTCATTAGTATCTGTTATTTGTTTACTGGAATTGGTTTTATAGATTAAATGTTGTCGACGTTCCTGCATCTGTCATAATCAACCTGAATCAGGAGGTTAAGGAGAGTGAGAGACAGAAGTGTTGATCAGCTGATGGTGGTCGTACCTCGGTCACAGGACGAGCAGAGGAAACATCTGATCAGGTCGTTGGGTTTCTTCATGAATGTCCCGTTCATACAGGAGATGCACCGCGGGTCTGACTGAGGAGTGCAGTCTCTGCGAACAACTGCACCTGTTCAAGACAAAAACACACCGAAAACACCCATTTATCACCAAGGCATGACGTTACAATACAATTCACTTGCAAATATCAGCGGCTGCGTTTTCAGATTTGAACACAATAATTTGATTAGACTTTGTACTAAATACATGAATAATGTCTCAGGCTTTATTCAGGCAGTGAAGTGAAGGACACTCGAGATGACGACAACTACACTTGTTACTGTTGTGCACTAAAACATTCACAAGTAAAAAACAACACTTTCCACATCTGTTCAACAAACACGTAAACAAAAGTGAAACCTAAATTCAATCTGCTCCTCCGCAGCTACGTTTACACAAGCACCGCACGATCGATCGCTGTCGTAAACACAACGGTTGCTGCTCTAGAAACAATATTTAGTTATATCGAAAATACAAAGAACTTCTAATCTCGTTCTGAATTTGTTTTTTAAATTGTATATATTTTATCAAAAGCAATTATTTAGTCAAGATGAAGAGCCGAGTATTGACACGAGTGGCTCTCGTAGTAATACAGTCGTGACGACTCCTATATACACCTGAAGGCCACCGTAGTTCTTGATTGGAAACGGAGAGATGAGCAATGAGGCATTTAGTTGGTTTCTACATTCAAAATTAATAATTACAGGACAAGGAATGAAACAAAGCTTACCAACAACAAGCCTAATGATTGAATCACTGAAGAGCTGTGGGACGTCACATCTGTAGATTCCTCCATCAGAGAGCTTCACCTTCTTGATCTTCAGTGAAACGTTTCCGTGTTTCAGGTCGTTGGTGAACGTCGTCCTGCTGACGTACGACTCCATCTGCAGGTCCTCCTCCACGCGGTTGTTCTGGTAACGGTGGACGTACCTGGAGTCGCTCATCGGCTCGTCTGGTTTCCACCAAATCACCTCCATGTTCTCCACGCTGAGCTGAGGCTCCACGTGACACGGCAGGATGACGTCATCACCCACAGCGCTCACGATCGGCTGAGACGAACCAATCAGCTGAGAGCGACCTGGAAAAGGGAGGGAATAGAACTTTTACTTGTGACAGAGTATACTCTACCACGCTGTCAAATACTCTGTTAAAGTACTAATCCTCCATACTGTCCCTTCAGTTCGCACATGCGCACAGGATCCGGGTTTGTGTTTTAATGGAGGGTTTTATTGTTACTTGTTGAGTCCTTGTTGGATTTAACGCACGTTGGGCTTTTACACAAACTATACCTTCATGTTCTGCAGCGTAAATGTAGATTTTAGGTCTTGAATGAATTCAACATCGTATTCACACGTTTATAGAGTAATACTGTCATAGTATCATGCACACACATGCATTGTGTCTTTTCCACATTGCACTTCGTCAGCCGCATATTAACACTAATATTATTATTATTATTAGTAGTAGTAGTAGTATTGAGAGGACGGTCCGTTCAGATCAAAGTAAAGTTGTAGCTCGTTGCTATGCAACAACTCTTGAAATGTGTTCCTCTCTGAAGGTATATTTGTGTTTTTATTACGCAAATAAAAAAATGTTTTGAGAGCAGATTTCTCGCACTGCGATCACAAATCAAGTTTGTAAATGAAAATATATAAACTGGGAATTATTTATTTGTTAGTTTTGTTCATGAAACTAGAATGTTTGGCTGCAAACCTACGCTTTCACATCACAAACCTACGCTTTCACATCACAAACCTACGCTTTCACATCATAGAATTAGCACGCTTTCTAGGAACGAGAGCAGCATGAGGGGGGGCTGGTGACGCACAAACAGGAAGTCCTCTGTAGCGTAGGCCGTCTCATTTCGGAGACCGCTCGGTCCAGCCTTCGTGGTCCTCAAAGGACGAGGCCGACGTGGACCGCGAGGGCTGGGTCCTCTAAAGCATGCAGCCGCTGGATTGGGACACCGGCAGTGTTTACGGTGTTTACGGTGGAAGCAGGTACCGGGACCCAAGTCGAACCCACCAATAGAAGCTCCTGGCTCATCAGCATCATGCTGATGAGCCAGGAGCTTCTATTGGTGGGTTGTTGTTGTGAGCTGTGAACGGACTGCGCATGTGTAGAACAGATAAGCGTTGACAGGGAAAACATGTAAAGAGAGTTTTTATGGCTCAACTCTAGGTTGTTTTTTTTGAGAGCGAAGGTTTTTGATTTGAAGTCCAAAATTCGAGTTTCATAAACAAAACTAACAAATAAATAATTCTCAGTTTATATATTTTCACTTTCAAACTTGATTTGTGATCACAGTGCGAGACATTTGCTCTCAAAACATGTCTTTATTTGCGTAATAAAGACACAAATATACCTTCATGTTCCTCCTTCTGAACTAACAAAGTTAAACAAGATGAACTCACCATGAACCGTGCAGACCACCACGCTGAAGAGTCCAGAGACCAGCACCAGGTCTCCGGAGGGAGACATGAAGACCACGGGCTGAGAGGGAGAGAGACCGGGCTGATGAACGGAGAGGGGAAGAGGTGGAGTTTAGAAGAGCCGACGGGACGTCATGTGCTGAAACGAACCAATCAGAGCACAGAGACTGCTGTCCGGAAGCACACGGCAATAACGTGTGTTTGTTGTGTTACAGACGCAACCTCCTCCTCACGGACCTTAAGGTGCGCTCACACAGAGCCTATGAGGGTCCATTTCTGTCCCACTGTCACCTCATCGAGTGTTTGAGTCTCTTGCAGACATTTTGAGCCTTTATGAACCTCTCATGAGCCATTTATGATCCTTATGGACCAAGAGAATTACCCACAATTCATTGTAATGTCACATTAAACACGGTAACCAGAGGAAGCATGGAGACCTAAAGAAAGAGGACTCACGTGAGTTCAGCCTGTACTTACATGTACTCAAGCATGAAGGGTTAAAGATGGAACAACAAACTGGATATTTATTTATTCATTAAACGTTCAGTTTGTCTTTGAAGCTGTTTTAACAAAACAAGTAAATATATTATATTAATGATCTCATGCTGTGAGGAAAGAGTCTGGAAGACGTTTAATAAAGTGTTGTTCTATTCCTGTTTACACCATTTAAAGCTCTCAGTCTCTCACCAGGTGAGCTCTCTGAGTCCCTGAGGGTTCAGGGTTTAAGGTCTTAGGGGGACGTAGTGATGGAGGTCTCTGAGTCCTCCTCTGTTCTCTTGTCTTTAACCTTCATCAGGACTCAGTGAGGAGAACTGCTGAAGAGGGTTCATGGTCCACAGATCACTGAGGACTTCAACAGAACATCATTTTACTCTTTAACGTTATTAGAACATCATCATGGTGCGCTGCATGTAAGAGCTACACTTACATCATTATTATATCATATGTTTAATATATTAGACAGACGGAATCAACTGATTATCATAAATTAACTCGTTGTTGTAGCTTCTCCTTTAAACTTTATAATAATAATAATAAGTCAGCCTGCTGTTTCCCTCTCATGGACTTTATTTTGAAGGGGGGGGGGGGGGGGGTGGTGGTGGTGGTGACACCGAAATCGAAAGTAAAGATTATGTTCTGGTTCTCCATTTTGCTGCTTCGCGTGACGACTGCACCCTGAACCGATCTGAGGACTCTGGAGTCTGGAGTCTGGACTCTGGTTTTTGAAGGACTCAGTCAGAGATCACTTACAGCGAGTATCATGAACAGCTGATCGTTCGTGTTCTTTCTCATGGTGTGTAGTCGTTAGTGCACAGACGATGTGTTGTGTCCTGTGTGAGTGCGCAGTAAAACAAACAACCTCAACGTCGACTTTGTGTTTTTCTGCAAAACGTTTAACCCCGAACGAATTTAAATGACGTCATCAAAAGGACGAGGACAATAACCTGACTCTCTGCATATTTCTTATTAGTTCACACAGAATGTAAAAACTCTCTTTACATGTTTTACCTGTCAACGCTTATCTGTTCTACACATTCGCACATGCGCAGTCCGTTCACAGCTCACAACAACAAGGACATTCATCTTTAATAAAACACGGAACTAGGAAGTGAAGGAACGGCTCATTTCAGCTCCTGTATTACATTATTACACAATAAAATATATTATGATAATTACACTATATCTTATTTATAACTTTTATTAGAAACTGGCTTTTTAACTGAATCTCACTGTTACTACTATTCTGTTTTACTGCCTATACACCAAATACTTATTACTCTATTGTTCATATAGGTTTATATTGTTATTCTATTGTTTATTTATTATTATTCTGTTGTGATCTTTGATCAAACATCTGGCACAACATGTCTTGAAGGATTTATAAAGTTCCATCTTATTTGATCTTAATCTGACAATATTTGACTGTATGAGGACCAAGTAGTAACAAAGTAAATTCACTCAAGTACTGTTCTTAAATACTTTGAGGTACTTTACTTGAGTATTTCCATTTTAATCTACTTTATACTTCCACTCTACTCCAGCTCAGAGGGAAATATTGAACTTTTTACTCCACTAGATATATTTATTATGTACTTTTTATATTTTAAATATAAACACATTTGATAATCTCACAAACTGCACTGTTAAATACTGCATTGTATTACAATATAACTATATTATTATACAATATCAAATTATTTAAATACATGTGGGACCTGCTGCACATTACATATGCTGCTAAAATCATAGCTGTAATAATAATAATAATTTAAACATTTCTAAGCGCTTGCACTGAGACATTTAGCTCTTCCTCTCACATGGTTTTAATGTGTTTCATTATTTAATTTTTAGTTTCTTTGGACAAAAGTAATAAAATGTAAGAATGTGTCTTTGTCAGACCGTCTTTCATCATCTGAGCCTGAAATGATCTAGAATGAACAATAATCAGGTGGAAACTTATTAAATAAATAAAAATTAAAGTTTCAGCTACAACGGAAGAAAATGTCCGAGAAGAGGAAGAAGAGGAGGCGATCCTCTTCCTCCTCCCTGTCTGAACAGCCCAGCAGTGAGCGGATCAGGTAATATATTATATCTCTTAAAATATATTTATTATTATTATTAACACTTATGTATTTATTTATTCACTCTCTTCTCTTAATAGTTCACAGGTGAGTGAAGCTGAGTCCTCGGCTCTCAGCGGTGTCTCTATGAAGGATGATGCCTCCATGGGCCATCCGATCATGTTCAGTGTTAATAAAACACAAAGGTAATTCTACTAAATGTATTTTCAAAACAATATTATGAAATATTCAATCAGAAATGAGCAGCTGTGAACAAGATAAACACGCTGTAAGAAGATTTTTTTGAGCATTTTGTTTAAACTTCTTACTGTGTAGAATAATACAGTATGTGGTTTGTGTGTAAAGATATAAATATATGCATGTATATATACGTATACAAATATAAGTATATATCCGTATATTTACATATGTATGTATGTATATATAAATATATATATCGAGACTCTCTTCTCTTAATAGTTCACAGGTGAGTGAAGCTGAGTCCTCGGCTCTCAGCGGTGTCTCTATGAAGGATGATGCCTCCATGGGCCATCCGATCATGTTCAGTGTTAATAAAACACAAAGGTAATTCTACTAAATGTATTTTCTAAACAATATTATGAAATATTCAATCAGAAATGAGCAGCTGTGAACAAGATAAACAAGATTTTTTTAGCATTTTGTTTAAACTTCTTACTGTGTAGAATAA
Source organism: Anarhichas minor (assembly GCF_050575085.1). NCBI lineage: Eukaryota > Metazoa > Chordata > Actinopteri > Perciformes > Anarhichadidae > Anarhichas > Anarhichas minor. The sequence continues at coordinate 389,330 of NW_027466462.1, read as the reverse complement.
TACAGTATGTGGTTTGTGTGTGTGTTTATATATGTATCTATATGTACATGTATGTGTACATACATATATCTCTATATTTATATATATGTCTATATTTATATCTATATACATGTGTATATATGTATATATATATATATATATATATATATATATATATATATATACACACACACACATACATACAGGTATATATACATATATATATATATATGTATATGTATATACATATATTTATTTATTCACTCTTCTCTTAATAGTTCACAGGTGAGTGAAGCTGAGTCCTCGGCTCCCAGCGGTGTCTCTATGAAGGATGATGCCTCCATGGGCCATCCGATCATGTTCAGTGTTAATAAAACACAAAGGTAATTGAATAGTATTCAGCAAACTAAATATCACGCATCTAAAAGCTCATTATGCTTCATCAAAGATTCGTTCTGCTAAGCACTTTCACACATACGTCATATATTACAACACAAAGAAACAATCACCACAGACATGCTGTAGTCTTCAGGAATGATCTACTACCAAGTACAAATTAACACATACTATAGTCTTTCAAGAATTGTCTACTATTAAGTACGAATTAACACATACTATAGTCTTTCAAGAATTGTCTACTATTAAGTACAAATTAACACATACTATAGTCTTTCAAGAATTGTCGACTATTAAGTACGAATTAACACATACTATAGTCGTCCAGGAATTATGAATGATTGGGTCGTAATTATTTACTATCCTGTATGAATAAACGCTTTAATTGTCAAGGAAAGTATTCTTTTTGAAATAAATGGAAAAAAATATCCTGAAACTGAAAGTGCACCAAACTGTGGCCCCAAAACCGACAACTGACAGACTAACGTTTGTATTTTTTGATCACCCTTCAGCCAGCGGACTGAGGAACCGCATAGAAAGAAACTCAGAAAAGATCCTGAATACCAGAGAGATACTGAGGAAGACGCTGGTAAGATTAGTTATCTGTACTTTTTGTGCTACTTCAACTAATGCTAGTAGTACATTAATACTTGCATCATCAGTGTCGGCGGTCAAATGTTTGCTTGTGCTTTTGCAGGACCTAGCTAAAAATATTTGATAGTAATCATTTATTATTGGACCTTTGGAATTTGCTACCATGCATTTTGATTGTTTCAGGGCGCAGCCATTTTTTGAAAGCAAAGAAGAATCTTCAGGAAGCGATGGAGAGGAAATTTACTTTGACATTTGAAGGTAGCGGTGACCAAGAGAACTCCACGACCAGCATCTACACAACACTCTTCATCACCACTGCAGAGACTGAAGGGAAACATGAGGAACAATCGTTCAGACACACCAAACAACCACAATCTTATGCACATTCAGTCGACCTCAGTGACATCTTGAAACCTTTGCCGGGCCAAAAGACACCAATCAGAACAGTCCTGACGAAGGGCGTTGCAGGAATTGGAAAGTCCTTTTCTGTGCAGAAATTCATTCTTGATTGGGCCGAGGGGAAAGGAAACCAGGACGTTGATTTCGTTTTCAATCTCTCTTTCCGAGACCTGAATTTGAGTAAAGATGACAAAAACTTGCGCCAGCTCCTGACTGAACTTCACTCTGCAGTCCACGATCTGAAAGACTCAGAAGATTTCGTCAACGCCAAAGTTATAGTGATCCTGGACGGCCTGGATGAAAGCAGACTTCAGCTGGACTTTGAAAACAAGCGGGTAACGTCTGTCAGTGAAGTAACATCGGTGGGTAACCTCCTAGCAAACCTCATCCAGGGGAACCTTCTTCGTAATGCTAAACTCTGGATAACGTCCCGTCCAGCAGCAGCCAATCAGATCCCTGCAGAGTTTGTCGACATGGTGACGGAGATAAGAGGGTTTAGTGACCCACAAAAAGAAGAATACTTCAGGACAAGGTTTCCTCAGGACTTGGGTCTAGCTGACAGGATCATTTCGCACATTCGCTCCTCACAGAGTCTCGACATCATGTGCCAGATCCCGATCTTCTGCTGGATTGCTGCCGTATTATTTAAGGAGATCTTTGGGGGAGACGAGAAAGCCGAAACTCCTCAAACTCTGACAGAGATGATGGCGTATTTACTGTTTACCCAGACAAAACGTAGAAGCATAAAATATGACCAGAAGACAGAGAAAAACAAAGAGAGACTTCTGAAGACACACAAGAAATTCCTTCTGAAACTCGGTAAGCTTGCATTTGTTCAGCTGCAGAAGAACAACCTCATCTTCTATGAGGAAGACCTGGAAGAATGTGACATTGACGTACAAGAAGCAACCGTCTACTCTGGATTTTGCACCATCGTTCTTCGGGAAGAACAAGTCTTTTCCCAGAAAAAGGTCTTCTTCTTTGTGCACCTGACCATACAGGAGTTCTTTGCAGCTCTTTTTGTCTTTGACTGTTTCACCAACAAGAATACAAAAGAGCTCCGCAACTTCCTCGATCTGGAGGACAAAGAACATACTTTACTTGAGCTTCTAAAGATGACAGTTGACAAAGTGTTGGAGGGTAAGAACGGCCATCTGGACTTCTTCTTGCGATTCCTCCTTGGCCTCATGGTAGAACCAAACCGGAGAGTCCTTCAGGGCCTGCTGACGCCGCCGGACTCAAGCCAAGATACCGAGAAGAAAATCTTGACTCACCTCAAAGCCATCCGAAGAAAGGCCCTCTCTCCAGACAGCGGCATCAACCTCTTCCAGTATATGGTCGAGATGAGAGACCACAAAGTCAAAGATGAGATACAAGAATATCTCAAATCGTCCGACCGTTCAAAAACAGAGCTGACTCCCCTGCACTGCTCTGCGCTGGCCTACATGCTGCAGGTATCAAAGAACGATCTGGATGTGTTGGACTTGAAGAGTTACAACACATCGGAGGAAGGCAGAAGGAGGCTGATACCAGCTGTGAGGATCAGCAGAAAGGCCATGTAAGTGTACCTTCTCTGTAATATGTCACATAATCTGGTTGCATTGGTTCTTTCACTCCCGAGTAGTGTATGTTAATCTTGTTTTATTTCATCTATATCTTTACAAAGTGTCACATTTTATTCTTCATATAATAACCCTATCATCCACCCCTAGACTAGCAGACTGCAAAGTGACTGAAGAGTGGATTAAGCATCTGGCCATTGGCCTCAAGTTCCCCTACTTACCGCTGAGAGATCTGGATCTGAGCAACAATGACCTGAAAGATTCAGGAGTGAAGCTCCTCTGTGATGGACTGTCGAGTCAATGCTGCAGACTCAAAACACTGAGGTATGCATTGTTTCTGCAGCAGAGTTCATTATTTGCACTGCTGCTCCGTCAGTCTGAGCTGGGACACAATGCTTCCAGCTCATTATGCTAAGCTTACTTTCTGGACATTCAGGGATGCAAGAAACTCGCTTTGTTATAAATACTTCTAAAACCTGCATGCTAATAAACCAAACATTGTTTCCTCAGGTTGTCAGGCTGTCAGGTCACAGAGGTTGGCTGTGCTTCTCTGGCCTCGACTCTACGTTCAAAGGCCTCCCAACTGGTGGAGCTGGACCTGAGCTACAACCATCCAGGAGAATCAGGAGAGAAGCTGCTCTCTGAGCTGAGGAACGATCCGGAGTACAAGCTCAGCTCACTCAAGTAAGTATCATGCTAGATTTTTGACTTTTCTACTGAACTGAGAGAGAAGTACTGCAAATCCACTAGAGTGAGATAGAGTTTACTGCCAACTGCAAAACAACTCAAGGGTACCCTCTGATCGGACAGAATTCTACCAAAATGTCATCACATGCTGTAGCACTATAGGTTGGATAGCAATAACAACAACATGCAAATAATAAAGATTCACAATGAACACATCTGATAGCAAAGGTTCTGAGACCAACGTGTGTCAGTTAAATGGTTGTTCTTTGTCTGATTGTCATTTCTCTTCAGTCTTGATCATGGCGGAAGTCACCGGATGAAACCTGGATTCAAGAAATGTAAGAATCAGTAGAAATCCTGGACAATTGCTGAATGTTGTTACCACAGTGATTCATCTGCAGATAGTAATTTCCACGAATTATTTTGGAGGGAAGGCCTTGTGTCTGATGGATATCTATGTAACTTGCTGACTTTATTGCTGCCCAGCTTATTAATTAAAGTATATAGTGCTAAAACAAAGTATTTTCTTACCTCCAGATGCCTGTGAGCTCACTTTGGACCCCAACACGGCCCACAAGAACCTCCTTCTCTCTGAAGGGAACAGAAAGGTGACCTGGGTGGAAGACCAGCAGCGATACCCACATCGTCCAGAAAGGTTTGATCACTGCCAACAGGTGCTGTGTGAACAGGGTCTGCAGGAGAGCTGCTACTGGGAGGTGGAGGTGACGGAGCCCTTCAACATTGGGTTAACGTGCAGAACCATTGGCAGGAAAGGGGATGTGAATGATTGCAAGCTGGGACGCAACGAGAAGTCTTGGTGCATGAGTTGCTCTGATGATGGTTGTTTTGTTTGGCACAACAACGAGAGTGTCTGTGTATTCTCCCAGTGCTCCCGCTCCAGTCGGGTGGGGGTGTATCTGGATTGGGCGGCTGGCACTCTGTCCTTCTACAGAGTTTCCTCCGACAGTCGGATCCTCCTCCATACCTTCCACCACAAGGAGTTCAAAGAGCCCCTCTATCCTGCTGTTGAGCTTCACACTCATTCTTCTGCATTATTTTGTCGCTGACGTAGCTCAATCAATATCCGAAGGCGTAGATTTGCTCGTGGACGGTTGGAACCATCACACAAGCTTGATGTACGATGTGTTTGAAGCAGCTGTTTGACTGATGTAGCATCTTGGAATGGCACCAAAGGTAGTCAGGGACTTCGTGTTTGGTGTGAACACAGCGTTAGTGATGTGACGGAACATGTGGTTCAGAAAACTACTATTTCCCATAAAAAGTCAAAACTCACGGATGTATTTCCAGTCAGAAGCTCTTTATCTGCTTTACTCTGTAAGATTTGACAAAATCACTTTTGAACGGTTATGTTTGACCAACTAACTTAAAACAGCATTTAGCACGTTGGGGTTGTAAATTACTTTTTATTTTATTGCAAATATTGTTTGTTTGTGTAGATAAGCAGATCAGTGTGTGGAGGAGTATGTTTTAAGTATAATGATGTAAATAGCTGTGGTGTCGTCTCATTAATGGGTTACGGTTAGTCAGCAGCTGTACCTTTTATTAATTGACCACTCAGCATTTTTAACGCTTCTCATGTTTTAGACTATTTGTACATCTGTGTTCAGACTGAACGTCAAAGTTCAACGGCTTTCTGCTTATTGCTGTTAAATAGTTTGAGGACTTGTTCAGCTGATTGTCTTCTTTCATCTCCTTCAAACACGTTTTATACTTTATACTTAAAATATAGCGCAGCATTAAAGCATTAAATAAGCTACAACGTTAAAATGTGTGCATTAATAGACAATAAAGAACACGTTATGTCTATAAACTGTTAGATTGCACTTCCTTAAGCTCTCAGTTCATTTCAGCTTTAATGAAACGTGCTATCAGTCTCCATGTTTGTTTTGCTATATAAATACTCTACTACATGTTTTAAGTCATAGTACTAGAATCAGATTTCAATATTAGCTTTGACGTTGTATAATATTTAAATGGTGTACCTTTAACTCTGCATTATTTTTCTGTATGGATACGTTTAAGGGGAAAACCTTCAATATATCTTTTTGTTTTATCTGTTCTGAATTGTGTTTATCTGCATCATTTATCATGTTTATACTTCATAGATGGCATCAATATAAGTTTAATATGTCAAGCACCTTGTCAAATATGATTGAATCTTTTATGTGTTGAAAATGATAAATACACATTCCACATATTCATGTACAGTATGTCAAATAAATTGCCCAAAAAATAATCCTTAAAGAAAACTAGCTGTTGTCATGTTCAGCAGCTTCTCACATGAGAATCAGATTTCAACAGTTGGCTTTGTGTGATATTTAATGTTGTGTGTGTCATGCTGGAGGTTTGTGCTGTTTGTGTAAAGTTGTTATAACATTTGTAGATCGTGTTTCATATTTTAATCGTGTTCATCTGCATTTGAAGTGTTTACTTTATAGACGGTATCAAAACAATGTAATCATGTTTCACCTCGTGAGATATGATGATTCAATATTTAGGGCTGAGAAATCCAGATTTTAAGTGATGAACACAAATGTCAAATATTCATATTTTGGTTTTCATGTGAAGAGTTAAAGCACAAACGCAGAAAAACGTCATTTTTAATCAAAACAGTTTGATTGATATTTCCCAGAATGCATAATAAAAAAAGGATTTTTAGGAAAAAGTGTAAAAGTTGAGATGTCTGTTTTCATGTAATGTAATTTGACGTTGATGTGTTTTTGTAATTGTTTCTCAATAAATCGATCAATAAAAATCAAAGTGTTTCCTGAATGTTGCAGCGAAACAGAAACATCACAGCTGATGGAAACGTTTTACCTCACTTTAGATCCTCTTTCAACATTATATACATATACATATACATATATATACATATATAAATATATTAAATCAGGGTCTGAATGTAGATTGAAGGTGAGAGATAAATGAGGCAGTTGAAGAGTCGCGGCTTGTTTCAGATCTGCTCAACAAAAGGAAATTATCTTTCATAATGAGCAGAAAAAGCTTTATAGAAAGGAAAACACATTTATACTACCGGTTATCTCTCTGATATAAACCCTGTTTGTCATCTTTCTTTGTATTTTGTGTACACACACACACACACACACACACACACACACACACACAAAGCTCCCGTGGTGTGAACACTGGTCGACGATGAATATAAACTGTAAATGTACTCACAGGTCGTGGTGTGGACGTGTCACAGGAAGCTGTGTTCAAACAACAAACAAATAAAAAGTAGATTGAAGTGAAGTAATAAATCATAATCACATTATTCTTCATCATCTCTAATCAGCCTCACAGGCCTCAGTGAGTCTGCAGAGAGGAAACTAAATGAAGGTGAAGATGATGATGATGATGTGGTGACATCTAGTGGAGGAAAACAAACACAGACCACAGGGAGTCCTTCACGCGCCACACAAAGTGACGTCACAACTGAGCTGCAGACATCCGACAATAGATGCTCGTGCAACATTTATTATAATCTGTTTGTAGCAATAAAAGCACAAATAACACTGAAAATACAGGAACAGCATATATTTACCACAGATATCATATTTTACACATGTGGGTGATTCCATATTTCAAAAACAAATATTGACAATTTGTATAATTTATTACTATTTATTTTATTTGTTGTGGCTCAAGGTGGGGCGGCCCACCTTGAGTGTGAGTGTGAGTGCGTTTCTTTTGGGTTAGACCATCTCTCTCTTTTATCTGAAGGACTGACAGTAAGACTCTGGTTACTTCTCTTTATACTAAACAATGTTTCTCGTTTGTCTTTATTCACAAAGATGAAAGGAAAACCTTTTCACCTCAAATGAGACCAGAAACGCCCTCATGAAGCTCTTAATATGTTGTTTCATATGAACTGTATTGGTTCATGTCTACGGGAACATAAAGGTTTGTTCACACGTCATATTGGGATGAATGGTTCACTGGTTTGGCTGACGGTTAAGGGGGGGGGGGGGGGGTCCCAGGGTCCCAGCTGTCGCTCCCTCGCCCCCCCACTCACTGAGGAAGGGTGGGGCGTCTCCATCAATGTTTCACAATAAGAGCCCTGACTCCTACAGAAGAAGATTTAACAACATTTAATTAATCTAAAGTGTTGAAAAACAGGAAGCACTAATTAACACGTCGTGTTTTATCCAGACTGTGTGTTTGTGTTTTATATGTGTTTGTTTGTTTGTGTTTGTTTGTGTGTCAGATTATTTCTTGGCCTGCTGTCAGTCTTTATTCTAAGATAATCGTCCCCAGACTCAAGATTCATATTTAATAATTATCTATCATCAACAGAGAGAATTAATATAATTTCCAAAATAAACAATTGAATTAAGTTAAAGTTTATTGAAATTACTTGTCATTAATTTGCCAAACAATACACATTATTATTATTTCACTTGATTATGATGCCATTGATAATATTAAATCGGTGTCTCTATCGTCACTAATCATCAACACGATCTACTGGAACTGGAATGACTGATATCGATTTAAAAAACAATATATCGTCTGATCGTCATTTCTAAATAAATACCTAAATATATCTGTGATGAGCTAATGAAGCCGACATTTAACTCAAAGTTATAAACGAACATCAGTTAATATCAACAGCCGCGCCTTTAACACATATTTAATCACAGCCTCATCAGATAATTAGCTCGCTAATGGAGGAGAATTATTTATTACTTCAGACATTATAGTAACTTATTATCATTTATTTATTAGCTTTGGCTCTCAATTGCTTTTAAAGTCTGTTTTGTAACCTTTTGTCAAATTATTATTTTAAATATTGATGTTGCATCTGTTGTTATTACAATCCCTGCTGGTGGTAACACAAGCCATAGTAAAGCAGTATATTAGTACTTTATACATTACTACAGAAGTAGAAGTACTTGTGCTTCTACAGGTGGAGTCGGATATAGTTGAAGTAATAATAGCAAATTTAATGAGAGAGACAGACAGACAGACAGACAGACACAGAGAGAGAGAGAGAGAGAGAGAGAGAGAGAGCGAGAGAGAGAGAGAGAGAGAGAGAGAGAGCGAGAGAGAGAGAGAGAGAGAGGGACACACACGGGGACCAGCGAGATGTAAAGAAGCCTATCTGGAGCACTGGAGAGAGGAAACTGGGGGCCAAAGCAGACTGGAATGTTATCTGGCCCTAGAGAGAGACTATGTATTGGCAGAGTATCTCTACAGTCAGAGATATAAAGCAGAGACAGAACCTCACCAAGTACAGAGAGAGAGAGACACAGAGAGAGAGAGAGACAGAGGCTCAGTGACCACAAACTGGAGATTGAAACAGGACGACACAAAAAGTCATGGCAACCAAGAGAGAACAGAACATGTGGTCACTGTGGGACCGGTGAGGTTGAGACGGAGATGCACTTCCTCCTAAAATGCAAAACATTCCATAAAATTAGGAACATCTACCTAAACAAATTTGACTCTGTGATTTCAGATTTTAAAAAATTGAGTGATATCTCAAAATGAAAAGTCCTCCTAGGAGAAGGAGAGAGGGCAGACCTGCTGCCCAGTATGTACTAACATGCCACAACCTGAGGGACAGCAGGTGACGCTTTGGCGATGCCGTTCCTGGGCGTTCATGCCAACGGAGCAGATCTGAGTTTGGGTTGAATTGGGAGAGAGACGGAGAGAGAGAGAGATCTATCTATCCATGGATCTCTCTCTCTCACTTCGCTCCTCCCTTTGCTTCGGTGTCAGAGAGCTGCGGTGGTCTACAGGTAACGTGGGAGCAATGGGGGCTCTGTCTCACACCACTTTATGAGATGTTGCATTAATATTATTGTTATATTGATATTGTTGTGTATTGATGTTACTGTATGTTTAATTTTTTGATGCTTTGGCAATATTGTTTTTTTTTTAAACTTTCATGCCAATAAAGCAAAATTTGAATTGAATTGAATTGAATTGAGAGAGAGAGAGAGAGAGAGAGAGAGAGAGAGAGAGAGAGAGAGAGGCTGTCATCACGTATGAGGGAGGAGAAGGGAGGGGGTGTGCACAGTGCAGCCGGTCTCTCCTCCCTCTCTCTCCTCCCTCTGCTGCAGCGGCCATGCTGCTGTCCGCCGCTCGTCTCGGTGCATCCCGGTCCTCCTCCTCCGGTGTAGCTTGAGCCTCCTGCAGCATCCCTGAATCCCGGGTTAGCGGACCGGCTCGGACCGGGTCGGAGTTCGCGGTGCAGTCCCGCCTGGATCCACCGGAACAGACCGGAACACTGCAGGAGGAGCCTCCATAGCAACAAAACCGGTTCCACGGCATTATCGGTAGGTGCCTCCCTCTCCGTTTGAATGGCGCTGTCAGCTCGGCTTAGCAGCGTTCGGGCGGATGAAGAGCATTCTCTATCAGGGTTTAGAGCTTTGAGGTTTCATAACCACGTGATGCACCAGCTCACAGTCTGGCTTCAGGTACATTTTAATGTGCATGCAAATCAATGAGGATCTCTCACTCTGGCCTTTAAAGGATATTTAATTTCACGAAAATATGGTGGGTGCATTTCACTTGCAACCTCTTTTTGCATGTTTGATTTGGCTGTGAAATATGAATAATGTTCATGCATGAAGTCTGTGTGTTGTGCTCAAAATTAAACCTTAATTAAAAGCAAGCCTGCGTTCAGTACCTATTAAACCTTCCTCTCTTTCTGCACCAGAGATGTGTGAAGGCTGCATATGTATCACATCTATCTCATCAGTAAAACCATGATTATCTTCTTTTGTTTTTGTCAGTGATGGAGGAGTGTTGAGGAGACAGAAAACCCCCAAAACCAAGAAGATATCAGGACTACCAACCATTGCACCAGCTGCACTGCTGGGACTCCACGGACTTGTACCAGGTCTGCACAGCCAGGGTACTGCAGGAAGGTCACTGTGAGGGCACATTCAAATCAAGTAGAGAGTTTTGGTTCCACTAAGACGGATAGTGTCCATCTACAGCCGTCGAAGCAGCCTTTAGCAAGAACCTCCACCTGGTCTCTCCGGATTAAAGCATAAATTAAATACCTACATGTGGACAAAGGGCTGTTCATAGTATTACATAAAGTTGAAATACGATACCACTGGATTTACAACAGCGTTATCTGACACTGGAGCTACATCTACTACCTTTTTACTCGTAAACTTCAGTTAAACTAAAAAGGTACAACAACCAGAACCAGATACCAACTCTTCTTCAAACTGGTTCAGTGGTGCAACTGGACTAGTAGAAGTCTGACCACCAAAGGGATTACAGCTGGGTTTTTGAGAATTAAAAACCACATTTTGAGGACTACAACCAGATGACTGTGTCTACAAAAGGCTACAGAGTCACCAAACTCAAGCTCTAACAAGCTAGAAGCCAGGTAACCAGGATAAGAGTCACGGTTTATGGTTGTTGGAAGATGAATCTTATGTAGCAGGGACTCTGTTTAACGCTACTGGACCGGTATTCACCATGTCTTTGAGTAAGACACTCGAGCTGGAGCACTTTGACGAACGCGATAAGGTCCGCCGGGGACGCTCCACCCGCACCAAGAGAGACCACTCCACCGCCAGCACAGGCGGCGGCGGGTCTGGACCCAGTTCCCGGGGCAGCAGCCTGGTCCCTAGCCCCGCCCACAGCGCCAACTGCAGCTACTACCGGACCCGAACCCTGCAGGCGCTCACCTCGGAGAAACGGGCCAAAAAGGTCCGGTTCTACCGCAACGGAGATCGGTACTTCAAGGGTCTGGTGTACGCCGTTTCCAGCGACCGGTTCCGCTCCTACGATGCGCTGCTGATGGAGCTCACGCGCTCTTTGGCGGATAACTTGCATCTGCCACAAGGGGTGCGGTCGATCTACACGATTGATGGCACCAAGAAGATCACCAGCATGGACGAGCTGGGGGAAGGTAGGACTCACGGCTTTCTCTTTACTCTGCCTTTCTCGCAGTTAATTCCCTCTCTTCCCTTAAAGTAACAGTTCAACATTCTGACTATCGCACAATGTACGCTCCCTGTGGTTAGAAGGAACGTCTTCGTCCGGCCCTTAGGATTGGGTTAAAAAGTGAAGTCAAAGCTTCATGTGTTAAACCTGCATTCTCTCTAGTGTCCACCAGGGGGCGACTCCTCTGGTTGTATAGACGTCTATGAGAAAATGACTCTACTTCTCTCTTGATTTATTACCTCAGTAAACATTGTAAACATGAGTTTATGGTCTCAATCTCTAGTTTCAAGTCTTCTTCAATACAGCATGATGTTCATTTAGTACATTATGGTCCATTTAGAGTCACACAGACCATAAAGCAGGGGATGCTTTAGGGCGGGGCTACACGGTGATTGACAGGTCTCTACCACGGCGTTGTCCAGTCTGTGCGTTCCAATACCCAGACTACCATACTATTTACAATATTACAAACACATTTACTGTGTCCCAATACGTAGGATGTCAAATGCAGTTTGCCAAAAACACCACTACACTACATCCGGTCGCATTTCTCCAGCATGCTTTTCTGGCTATTCTGACCCACAATCCTTTGCGCAGCAGATAATCGGGACAACTCGACACTTATTTATGCAAGAAAACTGTCTCGCAAAACTGAAATTTGAATATATCGAGGTGTCTTTGTTAAAGTAAAGCTACTGCCATTCAAGGTGCCCACTGTCAGATCTGTCTGATGGTTTATTAATGACTGAAGAAAACACCAAAGTTTTCTGTCTTTGCTGCCTTTAAGTAAAGAACTGCGTTGTCACTCTGCCTGAACCGTCTCTCATAGGAATCAATGGACGTCTGGCGTACTGTAACATTACATCACAGTCCTCTACCACTGAGTCCAGATCATCCAGACTACCTGTCACTCTCTCCATCCATCAATCAATCGATCCGTCCTCTAAACTTCCTCACTGTCTCCTTCCTCTCTGCAAACCCACTTGAGTTATTTATTTCTGCACATCATAAGTTCATGATATATACACAGATACCGTCAGATACATACTGAAGTCACGATGCAAATAATATCAACTTTATACCTTCTATACATCTTCCATCCACCATTTAATCTTTCCTTAACAGGGATCCCACGTTAAAATTATCTTATTTTAAGAGGAAGTATGTTCTCAAAATGCTTTTATATTGAAAATCAAACTTTAAAAACATTTTATACAACAGTGGAATTCACTGTCCATTCATATCATGCTATATTCTGGAGATTTTGTCTGACAGTGACTCTGAATCTCAGATATAAATGTTCATTTCTCTATAATGTAACCACTGTAACGTCCGGTCGGCTCCTCCTCTCTGTCTAACATCAATATTGATGTGTGACTGGTTGTAATCTCCACTAATGAGTGTGAGAGCCAGGAAGCCGTTCAGCCAGAGATGCATCACTCTTCAAGCGCTTCGTGGAATTAATAAACTCCAAACAGAAGCTGCCAGAGAGGGAAACATAGGTGACTTACAGATAGTAAAGAATACCGTTTATGCATTTAGATTTTGTTTCCAGGCAAGTTTGTACGATTAAGTGATCAACTTTAAGAAAGGTGGATGTTGGAGTTTACGTAGAAATTCAAATTTCCTAGACTTCTTTTACATATCACGATATAATTGATTTCATATCTCCATAATGATGCATATCACGATATCAATCCTTTTATATTTATTATTTTATTTAGAACTTTAGTGCAAAATAATCAGACTATCTATAAAATTTAGTTAGTATGTTCTTATTATGAATTTAGACGACGTCATTGTGTATCACGATATATATTTCATCACGATATGATTCCATTGAAAATGATCATATCGAATTATCGCCCGGTCCTATTTATTTATTTCAGATGTTTAATCAAAAGATCTTCTTTTTTTTAATGGTTAGAGTCCCATCTGTCCCATCTGTCCCATCGGTCCCATCTGTCCTATCGGTCCCATCTGTCCTATCGGTCCCATCGGTCCCATCGGTCCCATCTGTCCCATCGGTCCCATCTGTCCCATCGGTCCCATCGGTCCCATCTGTCCCATCGGTCCCATCTGTCCTATCGGTCCCATCTGTCCCATCGGTCCCATCTGTCCTATCGGTCCCATCTGTCCTATCTGTCCTGGTCTTTAACAACAGTCCATGTTGCTCTGCTGGTCTGTGTTTCAGCCAGCTGTTGAGCCCACCATCTCTGAATGCTTGAACATGAAACTAAATGATGTTTTACTTCATACAGTATTCTGTCAGATAAACAGTAGTATAACTGGTTCTTCCCGCTCTCTCTCTCTGCTCAGGTGAGTGCTACGTTTGTGCCTCCAACGAGCCGTACCGAAAGGTCGACTACACTAAGATCTCCGTCCAGAGCTGGAAGCCAGGTGCCGGTGCCGGAGCTGGAGCTGGAGCTGGAGCTGGAGCCGCGAGCTCGAGCTTGAGTCGGCCCTCCACGGTGTCCGCAGGGGTGTCGGCGAGCACCGCCGCCGGCTCCTCCAAAGAACGCCTCGAGGGCCGCGAGGGCCGTGAGAGCCGCGAGGGCCGTGAGAGCCGCGAGGGCCGTGAGAGCCGCGAGGGCCGTGAGAGCCGTGAGGGCAGAGAGAGCAGAGAGAGCAAAGACTTCATCAAGCCCAAGCTGGTGACGGTGATCCGCAGCGGCGTGAAGCCTCGCAAGGCGGTGAGGATCCTGCTGAACAAGAAGACGGCGCACTCCTACAATCAGGTGCTCGCCGACATCACGGAGGCCATCAAGCTGGACTCCGGGGCCGTGAAGAGGCTGTACACGCTGGATGGGAAACAGGTGAGAAGATGTTTTGAGTCTTTGGCGGATCAGCTTTAAAGTTCTTCACATTGATATGAGATCAGATGGAGAAACAGGTTTTGGTTTCATTTGGACATTCAACAATCAAACAGGAGCAGGAAATACATAAACTATTGTTCACAATACTTTACCGCACAGACTTCTGCTTTTGTAATTCCTCTTTTCACAAACGGGTAAAACTGTTGTTCTCATACAAATGAATGATTCCAAACTAATTGGTGTTAACGAGGTATTTTATGCTTTTGTTTTAGGGTTAAAAGAAGAGAGATTACGCTTTAAGCCTGTAGTTGTTTATAAAAACTGACATCCAGCGATTGGTTGAACCTGGCTCCGCCCTCTCGTGTCACCTCTGGTTGCAAAAAAAACAAGATGGCGACCGCCAGAAACCAAAATGGCGACGGCCTAAAACCAAGATGGCGATGGCCAAAAAGTAATATGGCGACTAGAGGGTTCAAAGCTATAGTCCACAACACAATGGGAGAATATACTGTATATATATACAGTATATATCTATATATATATATATATATATAATGTATATATGATGATGATGTTAACCGCTCAGCCCTAAACTGAAGTAGAATCAGAGAACACAGGCTGAGTGTAAAGAATCATATCACTGCACTTTATTATAAAATCCCTGCTGGTTTGCTGAATATCAGGATGTATGTATGCATAAAGGAGCGTCGATAAGCTTTCCTTTTTTAGTTTCCAGGGAGCCGAGTCTCTTTTGAAGCTTAATATTTGGTACTTTTAGTGAAATACAGCGTCTGTCTGTTTTAAAGCCCCGGAACTGCGACAGTCGGCTAAAGTACATTTGTGTAACTCTGAATGAGTTCTGATCCTCCTGAAACTCTTTTATGTAACTCATACAGAGTTGAGGATTTAAAACGTAACACACGTTAACTGGTGGCTATTTTTACCACACACACACACACACACACACACACACACACACACACACACACACACACACACACACTCTTTGAAGGTACAGATAAGGTTGTCGGCTGCGACACAATGAGCTGAATAAAGAGTCGCTGTGACTGAATTAAAGTTGTTGCAGCTCAGATTCAAACATCAGCGTCCACCAACAAACACACAACACTACACACCTACACATCTACACGTTGTGCAGCAGCGTCGGCCTTGTGTGCTGCCTTCAAAATAAAAGCATCCATTACATTAGAACGCTTCAGCTTTCTTATTCTTTTATTTTTTAAATGGTTCTTACTGATAAATACTAAGCTCATGTTGAATGTAACTTTGTTCTTTAGATTTTATATCATGAAACCTTTAATCAATAACGTTGAGTTATCTGCAGACCTTCATTTAGCTGCATTTGTTGGTTTCATTTAGTTTCTAGTGTTGTTTCAAGAAGTGAATATTGAGTTCATATTTTGATGGCAGAACTGTGTGAAAAAAAAATCT
This sequence comes from Anarhichas minor, assembly GCF_050575085.1. Taxonomy (NCBI): domain Eukaryota; kingdom Metazoa; phylum Chordata; class Actinopteri; order Perciformes; family Anarhichadidae; genus Anarhichas; species Anarhichas minor. The sequence goes on along the minus strand of NW_027466462.1, from coordinate 373,504 downwards.
AAAATACCGATTAGTTTACTCTAAATGGAGGCTTTTATTTTGAAGGCAGCGCGTCTTAATGAAGGCTTTTATTCTTTGTCTGCCTCAGACGGCTTTCAGACTCCGTCAGTCTGAATGAAACTGTGTGTGTGTGTGTGTGTGTGTGAGAGAGAGAAGCAAGGACAGGGTGGCTGGTTACCATGGTGACCACACTGCAGTGTCAATGTGTGTGTGTGTGTGTGTGTGTGTGTGTGTGTGTGTGTGTGTGTGTGTGTGTGTGTGTGTGATGGGGTTTTCGTCCCTCTGCTGGAAGTGGCTGCACAAACTGAAAGGACGAAGGGAGGACAAACGCACACACACACACAATCACAGACTGCAGTTCCTGAGGCGTCGAAGCGATTGGAGAGAGGAGGTTAAATCAAGCACTAAAGGAGGTGAAATCAAGGACAAAAGGAGAGAGGAAAGGAGGGATGGAGGAAGAGGAAAGGAGGGGAGAGCCTGAGGGAAGAGGAAGGAAAGGACAGAAGGTGTCAAGTTGTGTAAAAACACCGGTTTCTCTCAAACAACTCATTCAAATCCTTTGTTAGTACGACTTTCATCTTTATTAAAGAATTCATCGGTCTGTTAAATCTGCAGCCAGTTAGCTTAGCATAGAAACCAGCTTGTAGTAACGTAGTATATTATACTTCTACTCTTCTACTTTAAGAGGAACGTTGTACCTTCTACTCCACTACATCTATTTTACAGCTTCAGTTACTTTTCAGATTCAGATTTTAGATAAAAAAACTGAATATTAGCTTTTAAAATACGATGAATTTGGACACAAGCGCTGTGGGCAGCGAGTCCCCGGTTCAATTCCCGATTTTTCGTCTCACTGTTTAAGGTAATATTGAGGATCTATCTCTCTCTCTCTGTCTGTCTCTCACTCTCACTCTCTCTCACTCTCTCTCACTCTCTCTGTCTGTTTTGATGCACAATTTGTATTTTAATGCTCAAGACATTTCTCAGAGATCAGTTTGTTTCTGTGAGTCCATCTGTCGTCTGTCTAGTCACACTCACACGTGTGTGTACGTCACGGCACTGTTTCCTAAAGGTTGATTATTCAGTGTGTGTGTGTGTGTGTGTGTGTGTGTGTGTGTGTGTGTGTGTGTGTGTGTGTGTGTGTGTGTGTGTGTGTGTGTAGCTGACCTGTCTGCAGGACTTCTTCGGGGATGACGACGTGTTCATGGCGTGCGGGCCGGAGAAGTTCCGCTACGCTCAGGACGACTTTGTGCTCACACAGTGCAGCAAGACACCGGCTTTCGTTAGCGGTGAGACACACACACGCTCACACACACACACACGCTCACACACACACACACACACACACACACACACACACACACACACACACACACACACACACACACACACATTACTGTCTTAAGCATTAAAACACACCATAAAGTTCTGATAATAACCACCACACTCTCTCTCTCTCTCTCTCTCTCTCCAGAATGCAGAGTCAAGGTACCTCGCCCTACCGCCCATCCCAATCCCAAAACTACAACTCCCAAAACCCCTAGCAGCCCCAGCCTGTCCTCTAAGACTCCTCCCAAAGGCCTCTCCAGAACGAGGTCACCTGGTCCAGGTGTGAACCAACAGGAAGTCACTGCTCTACATGAGCCGGAAATGTTTCTACAGGTGTGATGAGCGGATTGTTTTTGACCAATCAGATGGATCGTTTCTCTTGTCTGTGTGTGTGTGTGTGTGTGTATGTAGCCAATGAGGCCTCAGGATCGCAGTCAGCTGTGAAGCCGTCCAGGTCAAGCCCCTCCCCCACCAGCCCCGGGACACGACGCAGCCTCAAGGTCAGATCCGTCCATCGATCGACTGATTGTTTTTAGCAGTAACGGCTCGGTTCTTCAAATATCATGATAAACATTTTAAATGTTTTAAATATGTTTTATTAATATGTTTAACTTTAAGCCAAATCTCATGTAATACGTTATAAATATATAACTATAAATTAAAATTTTAATATTTATTACAGTTTGTGTAGTTTTTTTTTAACGGATCTTAATCTTTGGATTTATAAGAAATGCTGATGCAAACAAAAAACAAATATTAGTTGTGTAATTCCAAATTATAAATTATAACTTGTGTCTTCATCAGCTGACTTATTTAATGTATTTATTTAAATCTTGAATCAGAGACTCGTTCTTTTCTCTCTTTCTGATTCCCTTCAAAATAAGACTAAATCTTCTTTTGTTTTACTCTGAAGGTCTCTCCTCGTCGTGCTTCCTCCACAGATGTGAACGGAGAGGCTGAGCAGCCCGATGACACCGTCGTTGAAGGTGTGTGTGTGTGTGTGTGTGTGTGTGTGTGTGTGTGTGTGTGTGTGTGTGTGTTGATCTCAAGAACAGACTGAAGAGCCCTTAAAACAAACTAAAGATGTCTCCTCCTCCTCCTCCTCTTCTTCTCCTCCTCACAGTGAACGGGAATCGCTCCGTTTCCTCCTCCACCATCAGCGACAAGTACAAAGTCGGTAAAGTGATCGGAGACGGAAACTTTGCGGTGGTGAAAGAGTGCGTGGAGAGGTGAGGAGCGTCAGTGAGACACTTCATTAATGTGTATATCAGTGTGTTAACCGTACAGACAACGACGGAAAACATAGCAAAAATAAATACATGAAACTAAAACAATAACAAGCAACATACAAATCTGTAAATCAATAAATAATAATAATACAAGATAGATGCACATGTTGAACAGACATCTTTATTTTAAAGGCACATTCATGTTGTGTTGATTCTGGCGCCCCCTGTGGACAGAAGCGGTATTGTTTCTGAGCACCAGAGTCCCTTTAAAAAAGCAGATTTTTCTGCGATTATTAAAAGTTTTGATTAAAAAAATATATTAAAAAATGAATTATTAAATAATAAGTCAGATCTGTATTGTTTCCAAACTTCAAGTCATTTTTTGGGTTATTTTTAAAACTCAAACGATCCGTCAATTGACAGAAAATAATTTACACAATTGTTCGTCATCGATCAATAAAAAAATCAAAACATTTGCTGATTCCAGCTTCTCAAACGTGAGGATTTTCTGCTTCTCGGTTTTATATCATCAAGTTTTTTTGTTTTTTTGGACTGTCGGTCGGACAAAAGAAGACATTTGAAGACTTCTCAGTCATTTAATAAATCTTTTCTTATCATTTTCTGAAATATGAACTTAATGATTGTTAAAGAGTAATTAGAAGCAGCAGCCAGAGTTACTGAAGGTCTGTCTGGTTGATGGACGGCTGTGGGAGTGTCTGTTGTGTTTTGATTGACAGGTCGACAGGACAGGAGTACGCTCTGAAGATCATCGATAAAGCTCGGTGCTGTGGGAAGGTAACAGATTATTATGATTCTCCTGCATTATTATGATAATTATAAATAAAAGATGAATCAGATCCAACTTATACCGAGAGTTAAACCGAACCGTTAAACCACACTCAACCTTCAGCCAATCAGGAAGGAGCAGCTTCCATCACGTCCAATACAAATGTGGTCCAATACAAATGTCGCTTTTCTTACAAATTGAATTAATACAAATTTAAAAAATAAATAACGATTGTAAAAAATTGTAATAAAATTTAGTATTGTAAGTGAGTGGTGAGGCCAGCTCTATTTAGATTTATAGCCCGTCATGCAGCTTCTCGTGTCGGCCGTCAGTTTGTAGCTTCATGGGACCGGCTTCCTTTAAAATAACAAACAGCCTGGTGCTGTGTGAACGCGGCAAAAACCTCAACACGACATGAAGTAACAAACCAGCTGAAGAGCTGTGGTCATTCTATGTAAGAAGACGGTAAAATATTCATTTTAGCACCTTTTGAGAGTTATTCCTCTGTGTGTGTGTGTGTGTGTGTGTGAGAGCAGGAGCACCTGATAGAAAATGAGGTGGCGGTGCTGCGGAGGGTTCGACATCCCAGCATCATCCAGTTAATCGAGGTGGACGAGACGCCCAGTCAGCTGTTCCTGGTCATGGAGCTCGTCAAGGTGCCTCTTCTTCTTCTCTTCTTCCTGTTCGTCTTTGCGACGGAGAACATGAAGAAATATTTACGTTACTATTTTCACGCCTTCAGGGCGGCGACCTGTTCGACGCCATCACCTCCTCCACCAAGTACAGCGAGCGAGACTCCAGCGCCATGGTGTTCAACCTGTCCGGAGCAGTCAAGTACCTGCACCGCATGAACATCGTCCACCGGGACATCAAACCAGAGAACCTGCTGGTACACACACACACACACACACACACACACACACACACACACACACACACACACACACATGCTGTTGATCTACTCTTTTGTGTTGTTCAGTCGGAGTGTGTATTGTGAAGTGTTGTGCTTGTGTGTGCTGCAGGTGTGCGAGTACCCAGACGGCACCAAGTCGCTGAAGCTGGGCGACTTTGGTCTGGCGACGGTGGTGGAGGGGCCGCTGTACACCGTCTGTGGCACGCCGACGTACGTCGCCCCGGAGATCATCGGCGAGACCGGGTGAGGAAATCAGTTCCTGGGTGCTAGCTAAGCTAAGCTAAGAGGGTGAACAGACACTTTAATAAGAAACTCTGTGTGTGTGTGTGTGTGTGTCTGTGTGTGTGTAGCTATGGTCTGAAGGTGGACATCTGGGCGGCCGGAGTGATCACCTACATCCTGCTGTGTGGATTCCCTCCATTTAGAAGGTCAGTGTGTACAAGGTTTGGGTCATCCACAACGTCAAAGTGTCCTTTTTGGTCCAGTTCATTCATAAAAGTTTGCTGCTCTTCTTCCGCTCCTCAGTGAGAATAATGTCCAGGAGGAGTTGTTCGATCAGATCCTCAGAGGGAAGCTGGAGTTTCCGTCTCCGGACTGGGACACCATCAGCCTCCCAGCCAAGGTAAAGACAGCTTAAAGGGCCAGTGTGTAGGATCTGACGCCATCTAGTGGTGAGGTCACAGAATGCAACCAACTGAAACTTCTACGACACAAAAACGTAGAGCCAGCGTTTGGTTTGTCCATTCATGACTACTAGTCTTTTAATTAAGTTTTCTTTAAACATATAAAGCTGTTGGTTTGTCTGGTTGACTTTAGTTGAATACTTTTTGAGTACTTAGTGAGTTGTTATCACAGAAACTCTTCAGATTGTTTTACTTTCTTATTTAAATCATGATTTTGTTGATAAACCATGTTTATTTAGAATATACACAACATATTGAACTTTGTCTCAGTCTAATTATAATTAAATCAAAACACTTAAATGTTTTTAAGTTTCTATGATTGACTGCGGCATAAACACCATTTATGTGAAACTGCCACCATGTGTAGAATATGAATTCAGACCGTTTACTGCCGGCTGCTAACAGTCACATGACCTGCTCCTCAGATGCTGATTAGTCAGATGCTGCAGGTGAACGTGGACACTCGATTCACCGCCGAGGAGATCCTGTCCCACCCCTGGGTGACGGTAAGATCACACACGTGTAAAAAATGTCTCTTTAAGCAACATTTTCAAAACTTCCACATTTATTAAGTAACTCATACAAAAACAAGCATATTGAATTATAACTTAACAGTAAGAAAAGTAATCTGAGTACTCTTATGTTAACTTTGTTCAGGATGAGGCTCCGGTAGACCCCACCATTGTGAGCAGCACTGCAGAACAGACCGGTGGAGACGCACTGGACCCAGAGCAGGAATCCCCAATACTGGAAACCAAACAAGTTCCTTCACCTCTGGTTTAAATCACATCGATCTTCCATCAACTGGAAACCAAACACAACAGATTTTTTGTTTTTGATCTACCGGAAACCCCATAAAGGTCTAGATCTGTCCAAGAAACCAGATAAGTTCCCTCAAATCTGGTCCGGATCTTGTCCTGTTTTTTCATCACCTTCAGTGTAGAACACGTCCCGTTTGATCTTTTGGAAACCAAATGAGTTTCATCTCCTGGAAGCCAAACCACCATCTGGTCGAGTGAAGGACCTGTTTCCACCCACTGGAAACCAAACATGTTCCCTCATTCTTGGTCTACAATAGATCCCCGTTCATCCACTGTTCCCTCAAAACTCCTTCCTTCAGCTCTGGTCTAGAATTGGTCCCGTTTCATCTCATGGAAACCAAACAAATTCCCTGACCCCCTCTGGTCTAGGATATGTCCAATCTACTTGTGTTACTGCTGGTCCAGAAGTTTCCCGTTGCCTGGACACAAAACCAGAAAACGTCTTCTTTCATCTACCGGACACTGAACAAGTTCCCTCTTTTAATCCACTGTAAATCTAACAAGTTCCATCAAACCTGGTCTAGAATTGGTCTTTTTGGAAATCCAACAAGTTCCCTTAACATCTAGAACTCGTCCTGTTCTTTCACTTAAAATCAAATAAGCTTCCTCACCTCTTTATTCGAGAATAAATACCTTTTTATCAACTGGAAACCAAATGAGTTCTCTCATATCTGGCTTCGAATCAATTCTGTTTCAACAACTGGAAACCATCAAGATCACCCCCCTTTGGTCTAGAATGTATCCCATTTAAATGTATTGGAAACCAAACAAGTTCCTTCAAATTACGTGGTCCAGGATATGTCCCCCTTAATCAACTTGAAACCGAAATCCCACACCTCTGGTCAAGAATACGTTCCTTTAAATCATCTGCTCTAGAGTATGTCCCCTTTTAACAACTGGAAACCAAATAAGTTCCCACACTCTTGTCTGAAACATTGTCCTTTGCATGTACTGGAAAATAAACAAGTTCCTTCAAATCTGGTCCAGAACACGTCCCGTTTCATCTTCTGGAAACCAAACAAGTTCCCTTGCCTCTAGTCTAGAATTGCTGTGTTGCTTCAACTTGACACCAAATGAGTTCCCCTCTCCTTGGTCCATTTCATCTACTGGAGACTGAAGAGGATTCCTCACCTCTAGTCTAGGACACTCAGCATTTGCTATACTGAAAACAAATTCAAGTTCTCCATTGCCACTTCCAATTATCTCCTGGAAACTGTCCTCGCCTTCGGTCTAGACCAGCATCCTATCTACTGAAGACTTTCACAAGCCCCGCCTCTGCTGCTGTACTGGAAAGTATTTACATCTTCTTTGATGCGCTCCATCAAGAGATGGGGTCCCATTTTATTGTTGGCAAGACCCTAATGAAGTCGCCTCACTGCTACCTGAAGGACACGCACCATATCAACACTGGGAGACCATGAAAGTGATATTGGATACATAAGTGTTTCATCACCCGGTGTCTCTTGGGACTGGACCCATTTCCTGAGAATGGCCCTTAACAAAGACCTCAAACCGCTTCCACAGGGATATTAGCGACTCATTTCATTATTTTCTCAGTAGCCCGTGCCGGCTGGCGACCAGGATGTCTTCCACTTATTCTGGGAAATGTCCCCTGTATCCTGCCTTTACCCTCCAGCTCTCCTTCACGCTGACCTGAAGGACGTTTCTCATTTCTTCTACTTGGCGCCCACCAACCCCGAGGAGATATTTCAGTACTGTGCCTGTTTACGCTGCTGATGAATTACTCCTTAATATCCTAAATCTCAGCCCTTTCCTTCCATAGGCTCCACTCTTCAGACCTCCCAGCACTCGTCATTGGCTGTATAGACAGACGAGGCTCATTGTTTTGTGGTTTTTACAGATTTTTCGCAAAACATATATTGATTGATTGCCTTCTTGCCAAGATTTGGGTGAGAAAATGTCCCAAAAATGACCCGTCTGTACGTAAAGCGTGGAGGCAGTTCAAAATATCCACCTCTAAAGCTCACTGATGAACCCATTTCTGTAGAGAAGACAAATTGTGTTCTTGTTCACCAAGAATTTGTTAAAGATGTGACTCATAAAACCACAAAATGTTGTTTTTACAGCCCGATTTCCACTTGGAACTCAGATTTACTGAGTGACTTCTAAACCTCACAGTTTAAAAAGGGGCGTGTTTCAATCCAAACTCTGCCTCTCCTCCCGCCTGCAGATACCAGAGGATAAAATACGTTGTAAATACTGTAAATACCACTCTGTCTGTTGGTGTCTGTCTGTGTGAGTCAGTTGTGAAGTAGGGGAACAGTAGCAGTTCTGAACAAAAATAAATACAATGAAAAGAAACAATCTCATCATAGACGTGATGCGTCAGCATCCCCAAAAAAACCTTGTTTTTCTCCCAAAAGAGCCAATTAAACAATATACACAGTGGTGGAATGTCACTGAAGTACTTTTATTAAAGCATTGTACTTCAGTGTCAGGACTTTACTTGAGTCTCATTTCATTACTTATAAATTCGCAAGGAAATATTGTACTTTTTACTCCATTACATTTATTTACTTTACAAATTAAAATCATACACACAAAACATATGAAGAACTTTTAGAATATGATGCATTGTAAAACAAAGGATCAAACAGCGTGTTGTTGGTACTTTTACTTCAGTAAAGGATCCGAGTACTTCCTCCACCACTGATGTGTTTTAGCTCCTTATTCAAATATAAAAACAAGGTTTCTGAGGGACGTTGATGAACTAATGAAGGAGTTCTGCACCTTAAAGTTGAGCTCCTCGTAGATCTGGAAGGACCGGACAACGACGGATCTCTTTCCTTATATGGTCATGTGTCTGCTGAGAGGTGACTTTAGTGGGTCATCCATCAATCGTGTCGCTCCATCCACACATCCATCACGTCGTCTGTTGATGTTTCTGGTTATCAGAGGATGAAGGATAGATGTGTGTGTGTGTGTGTGTTTGATCTCCACAGTGTTAATGTTTAAACCTAAAAAAAAAATCATGTGGAAAGCATGCGGTTCAGTATGAGTGTTTAGTGCGTCTGCATCAAAGGAAGAGTAAACGTGAAATGTCGAGTGAATAAATCGCTGACCTGATGACCTCACCTTTCCATGGCCTTGACCTTTAGGCCGGAGCCGCCGATTAAGAGTTTGTGGAGAATGGAAGCGGCGTTTCAAAGGACTGAATGCGTTCTGTAACTTAAAGATTCAGCATCACACTCACCGGAGTCATGTCAGTGTAAAACATTAAAACAAGTACTTTTTAAAAGGCGGGATCGATCAAACATTGTTGATGTCACATATTTTGCTTTGTGTGATTATTTTCGATGTATTGCCGACAGTATCGATGTTAAAAAGTTGCTGAAAGTCGTCTCTTCTAATCGCCGGCCCGGCCTTTGACCTCCTATGCCTGCTATGAACCCAGTCGTCTTAATTCTGTTTCTCTTTGCTTTATACCGAGGAGCCTTCTGTTGGCGTTAGCGGTGCAGCCACTCCTGGGTCAACGAGCAGCCAAAGTGTTCAGTGTTACTTTTGACTGTCATGTGACGCTAATGCACGGTTTGCTACAAGAAGAACCAGATCGTACGTTTTGTTTGTTTTAGCACATTTTATCAACTTAATTTGTTTTTGGTTCATTTCTTGGTTGAATGCGTCGCTGTAAGTCAATCTGCTGTTTGGTTCTGTACCAAGAAACTGTTTTGTTTCTTTCCTTGCATGCAGCGGTGTTCAAATATCTGAAAAATGACAAAATCAGCTGCAAAAAAACGCAGATTTCAATCAAACTGTTGAGTCAGAAAATGGATTGAGCCCAGCAGTGAAACACTGAATGAGTTTGCAGCTTTATCGCCATGGGACACTATCTCAACTGTAACTGAATATTTCAATGTTCTTTGAAATCTTGTTGCATAATTGTGACACTTTAAACTATATTAATTTAATGTTTTGTTTAGGAACAAATTAAAATGAGCTGAAGATAGCTTCAAAAACACTTCTAACTCCCTCAAACTGTGACTTCATTGGGACTTGAATGCAGCTTTAATTCACAGGTGGGCGGAGCTAATAAATCACTTCAGAGATCAGACCCGGGGTGGCTGTAGTTATTCGGCCCTTTGTGTGTTTCTATCAAATGCAGAATGTGTTTGTGTGTGTGATCATTTCACATCAGGCCTGATCTTAGACAGGAACTGATTTTTTATTAAGTGAAGTAGAGAAATTAGGATTTTGAACCAAACTGGGCTGCTTCTCCTGAAAGGAATCTCTTGATTTATGTTCAATCGGCTAAAAATTATTTTTAAGACAATCTAATTCCTCAAATGACGAGACTGAACTCTGAACATTTAAAACGTGTTATCTTTGAGCATTGTAAAATCTAAATCAGCTGTTTGACGTCAGAGTGTTTCTTCTTACTGAGAGATGCTTTTAGGAAAACTAGTCCAGAGTTGAAGTGCGAGGAGACGTGTTTTAATGCTAACAATGATTTGTGATGTGATGTGTGTTGATATGAAACATGTTGGTTTGTTGGGATCAGGGTTCACCCTGGTGTGGATTCGAGAAGCGATGCGTTCAACTGTGAAAATAAAAACGGATGCTGTGGCGTCATGTTAACCTGGTCGTCTTTCTGACTGTCGTCCTCCAGCTGTGATCATCAACGTTATCATTATCAGTTAGTTTATTATTGTGTTAAACGTTTAGCACAAGAATAACTGGAGCAGAATATTGGGTCAATGTTACCTCTTAAAGCTTTTCCTTTTTGAATTATAGAGGAAGTTGCTCTACAGATTCATATTTTATATTCAACATAAGAGCTCATTAAGGAAAGAAAATATCACTTTTGTTCAATTACTTCCCTACTTTCTCCGCTGCTTCCTCTTTCCTCTTTGTCTTAAATTTCCCTGAATTTTGCAAGAAAAACCCTTAAACTTCTAACCATCTAACAATGAAGCTCAACTTTATGTCCCTGTGAGCATGTTCACTTTAGATACTTGAGTCTAGTCATGATTTGTATGCAGTATTTTGTTTACTTGTAATCGTATCTTTCCACTGTGGTATATGTGCTTTCAGTTATATGACTTCTGCTTACACTGCTGGCGACAAATGGGAAAAGACTGAAAACAAACAGGACGGCTGAACGCACCGCTAACGTAAGAAACAGCTCAGTTTCCTTGAAAGCCATTATCATTTGTTGGAAACAAAAAGTACCAAACAAAGAGGATCGGACATATTCACAGGCTCATCTCAGGTCAATGCGTCAACCGAAAAACCAGCTCTGTAATCTGTGAAAGGCAGCTGAACATGCTACTAAAAGGTCAAACCAGCTTTAAACAAGAACTGAACTGCTCCATGTCCTTGAATGCATCACTGATGGCCCCTCCCTTATCTTAAAACACAAGAGTCCAACTCTGTCTGTTTATTTCCTGGTTTCCCTCCGCTTTTCCAGATCTGCCAGTTTGAAGATGGGTGTGACCAACATGCGGATCAGCTGACAGTTATGCAAGAAAGAAAATAAAAGGGGTTTGGCTTCCTGTGAGCTGCTGTTATTTGGCTGTGAGCAGCATGAAACGACACTCCTTGTTCTGTCGAAGAAGGTGAAATGGCGCAGAGAGGAAATCAAACAGACGAGGTGAAATTCTGCTGTTCCATCTGTCTGGACCTACTGAAGGATCCGGTGACTCTTCCCTGTGGACACAACTACTGCATGAGCTGCATTAAAACCTCGTGGAACAAGGAAGACCAGAAGAAACTCCACAGCTGCCCTCAGTGCCGACAGACCTTCAGCCCGAGGCCGGCGCTGGTGAAGAACTCCTTGTTGGCCGAGTTGGTGGAGGAGGTGAAGGAGACCGGACTCCGAGCCGCTCACTGCTACGCTGGACCTGAAGATGTGGCCTGTGATGTCTGCAGTGGGAGGAAACTGAAAGCCTTCAAGTCCTGTCTGGTTTGTCTGGCCTCTTACTGCGAGCAACACCTCCAGCCTCACTACGACTCTCCTACTTTTAAAAAACACACACTTGTCGAGGCCTCCGTCAACCTCCAGGAGAACGTCTGCCCTCGTCACGATGAGGCGATGAAGATGTTCTGCCGCACCGATCAGCGGTGTATCTGTTATCTCTGCTCTGTGGATGAACACAAAGGCCACGACATGGTCTCGGCCGCAACAGAACGCACTGAGAAGCAGGAGGAGCTCGATAGGAGTCGGCAGAGGATCCAGCAGAGAATCCAGCGGCGCCAGAGGGATGTGAAGGAGCTTCAGCAAGAGGCCGAGGACGTCAACCGCTCTGCTGATGAAGCTGTGGTGGACAGCGAGAGGATCTTTACCGAAATTATCAGTTTCATGAAAAGAAGAAGCTCTGATGTGAAGAAGGAGATCAGATCTCAGCAGAAGTCCGACGTGAGTCGAGTCAAAGAACTTCAGGAGGAGCTGGAGCAGGACGTCGCTGAGCTGAAGAGGAAAGACGGCGAGCTGGAGAAGCTCTCACGCACAGACGACAACGCACAGTTTATTAAAAGTTACGCCTCGCTGTCACAACTTACCGAGCCTACAGACTCACCAAGACCAAAAACAAATCGCCTGTGGTTCTTTAAAGAAGTAATGGCCGCTGTTACAGCAGCCAGAGATCAAATGCAGACCATTCTTACTGTGAATTGGCCTAAACCAGAGATCAGTGACAGAGATGAGATGTTACAATATTTCCAGGAAATCACACTGGATCCAAACACAGCGAGCACATCTCTCGTTTTATCAGAGAACAGAAAAATAACATACAATGACAAAAATATGCCATATTCTAACCATCCACACAGATTCATCAACAGACCTCAGGTCTTGAGTAGAGAGGGGCTGACTGGACGTCGTTACTGGGAGGTGGAGATGAGCAGACATGCTGTAGTAGCGGTCGCTTACAAGAGCATCAACAGGAAGCTCAATATTGCAAGTATATTTGGACGGAACAACAAGTCTTGGGCATTACTTTGTTGTGATGGTTTTACCTTCAAGCATGATGATCGCTCAGTCAGCATCTCAGCTCCTCAGTCCTCCAGAGTAGGAGTGTTCCTGGATCACAGTGCAGGTTTTCTGTCCTTCTACAGCGTCTCTGAAACCTCGACTCTCCTCCACAGAGTCCAGACCACATTCACTGAGCCGCTCTATGCCGGACTCTGGCTCGGTTCTAATGGAGACACTGCCGAGTTCTGTCAACTCAAGTAGACAAAGACCTTCTGTGAGTTAGGGTGAAATCATGAATCAATAATTTGTTTAACTTGTTAAATGTGTTGATTTCCTGTGTATAACTTCACGTTACTGTCGAGTCCTCTGAATAATTGCAAAGCTTCTACTGATGTGATTTATGGAGTTTAGAAGAAGTAACAAGAACATTTAATCAACTAAAGGATGTTTTCTTTTGATGCAACGTTAGCGAGCGATGACGAATATGTAAAATGTTCTAAATCCATAGACTGAGTGTTAAAAGTCTCATTCTTCTAATCTTCCAGCCATATTTACATGAATTAAGCATTAGAGATGCTGAGTAGTTAAAGCACAAACCCAAACAAACTTTACTGAGTTTAACGGACATAAACATGACGACAAATACAATATTCAAGCATTCAACGATATAAATCAACGACTATGAAAAATGATTTTAAGTGTTTCGTTCTCTCGGGTGTAAATTTAACCGTTAATCTTCCTTTAAACGTCCGATCACCAGTTATCAGACCTGAGCGCTAAAGTTAAACATCAGGTGAGGAAAGAAAGAACAAAAAGACAAATTTAACCGTTATTGAAATGTGTGAAAATTTTATTTGTTAAGAAGTTGGAATGTTTGGTTATACATAGAATATGTCACAAAGCATTCATAGTGTCTCTCGTTTCTCACTGAACTGGTGTGACAGTCTGACAGATGTCGTGTATTTACATAGAAACTGAGCAGTTTCACTCATTGATGGAAAGAAGCAGAAAATACATCTAATAATTTAAATGTACTAATATATATATTGTGCCAACATCTCAACATTCTTCTTTCAGGACCGTCAAATAATAAAATCTGTTTTTATACGACAGCAGAGAGAGTTACCGTGTTGACTTCTAATTACATTTGAAGGACTTTGATGTCACGTGATATTAACTTACATGAATGAATATATATATATATATATATATATATATATATATATATATATTCATGTAAAATAAACCAACAGGAAAAGCTGCTGCAGTAAATTTAAATCTTTTCTTTTGCTCATTAACTAAATATAAACATCACTCAAATTATGATTTTAAAAGAAGTGCACAAAGAAAAGTCATAAACCAAACAGCATCTATTATCACATCTATAGTTCAATAACCGGCTGTTTTATTGTTTCTTTATCTCCCAAATAAAAGCAGCAGCTTAAATCTGCCTCCTCAGTCTGGAAGAGTAACGAAGAAGAAGAAGAAGAAGAAGGATGTAAAATGAGCTCTTTGTGAAAGCGCTGAGTGGCAGGAATGAGAGGTTGCTCTCTGCACTCGTGAGTAAAACTCATGAATTCATCCTCCAGGTTCATCTTTAATACAAACACTGATGTGAGTTTCAGTCTGGAGAAGTTTGTAGATGAAGTGTTTTTATACGTTTAGGACAGAAGAAGCTACAGAACTTTATTCATGATCAACATGATTTACTTCAGCTCCTTAATGTCACAACGTCCACAAACCGTCATTAAAACAGCCTGTGAGTTATGTATTTATACACATTTATGTTTTATGACGATGCCTTTAAAGTAGGATATTGTAAAGCTTGTTTTTAATATCTTAATACACATCGTCAAAATAAGTTCATGATTCACGTTTTGTTTGTTTTTATTGAGCGTTTTGCTGCTTTAGTGTCACGTTTAAATCTTATCGTTTACTTTACAAACATTTCATAACAACATCGTGAAACTCTGAATAATAATCAGTTTGTAGACGACAGATGAAATGCAGCTTTAGTGTTGGTTATGTAAAATGTTCCGGGTCAAAGGTCAGAGTTTAGTGATCGTAAAACATTTCTTGTGCAACAATAAGGAACTTCTATAAATAGCTCCGGAATCCTGCAGCGTCATGAGACTAAAGATTCTCACGGTTCATCTCAACCAAACGTCTTAAAGACACAACACATCCTCCACCCTCCTCCTCACTCCTCCTCCTCCTCCTCCTCACTCCTCCACACGGTCTCCTGATCGTCCACGTTACACCACGCTCATGATTAAAGAGAGTTAGTCGTCTCTGAACCTTTGAAGGTTTTCCAGTTTGAAGTTTAAAAAGTATCCGACACATAAAACATGTTAAAAAGCCGTCGGTAGAACGTTCTATATGACGTCTGTGATACGTTATAAACGTTATTACGATGCGTTATAATCTGCTCACAGCACTGTTCTTCTGTATTCCATGCATTCATATCCATGTACATGTTCATCAATGCTACACACCAGAGCATCAAGTGAAAGGAGGGTTTTTATTTCTTGTCTAGTTGATTATGGAAGTTAATGAGCTCCTATAACTATAATTAAACAGCTGTAAGCAGATATTAACGCACTAAAAGTATGTTTTTAAAGCATCATAGATGTGAGAGGAAGTGTAACAGAAAGGTGAACCAACAGAAGCTCCTCAGAGCAGAGACCACCATCTTACTGATCCTTTAGAACCTTTAGAACCGGTGTAGGTCCACTGATCACTGCTTCTTCAGCACTAATGAGCCGAGGAAGAGTCGGTGAAAGACAAACAGTCAACTTTAGTCCAGGCGCTGAAAGAGTCGTTGAAATCTGTTGAACTCCGTCGATCAGAGCGACGATCCAATCACAACTCAGAGCTCCACTTTATAGTTCAGTGATAAAAGAAGCGTTTTTTGTTTCATTAAAAAGATGTTGAGTTGAAACTCTGGACTTCAGTGAACGCATCACTCAGAGGAGCTGCAAAAACTACAATAGAAGAAGAAGAAGAAGAAGTTGTTTTCTCCTCATTAGACGTTTTCATGATTTCCTCATCAGAGAAGTGAAATGTAGTTTTTAGGAACAATCCCACGCTTCCCGCCCACAACTCCCAGAATCCACTGCTCATCCACAAACTCCACCTGCGTCATGACATCACCGACCTGCAGGAGGAAGAGAAGAAGAGAGGAAGAGAGAAAAAGAAGAAGAGAAGAAGAGAGAAAAAGAAGAAGAGAAGAAGAGAGAAAAAGGAGAGAAAAAGAAGGAGAAGAAGAGAGGAAGAGAAGACAAAAACAATGAGATGTTTTAATGTTAGTAAGAAATTTCAACTGCTGCTTTGTTTTGACTTCACTTACATTAACTATGGTCTAAATAACAAATATTAAACAAACAAATGTCCTCATCTCTCTCACACACACACACACACACACACACACACACACACACACACACACACACACACACACACACACACACACACACACACACACACACACACACCTTTAAAGTGAGCTCATCTTCGCTCTCTGCCGTGAAGTCAAACTTGGCCACTCCTTTAACTGCCGACTGCTGGTCTGTGATTGGCTGAGCTGGAAACAGGAAGAGGAAGTTGTGTTCAGAGACCTCAGCAAACACAAACACAAACACACACACACACAAATCACTGCATACTTAACAGATAATTAAATAAGTTTGTTAAAAAAAATAAAAAATAAAAATGTATCCTTTAAAGTTATTTACTTTTACTGAAATAACATTTTCACTGCATGGTATAAATACTTTTACTTCAGTATAAAATACTGTGTGTGTGTGTTACCCTGACAGGCGTGTGTGTGTTAAACTGAGATGTTAGTGTGTATGCGCGCGCGCGTGTGTGTGTGTGTGTGTGTTACCCTGACATGTTTGTGTGTGTGTGTGTGTGTGTGTGTTACCCTGACATGTTTGTGTGTGTGTGTGTTACCCTGACAGGTGTGTGTGTGTGTGTGTGTGTGTTACCCTGACAGGTGTGTGTGTGTTACCCTGACAGGTGTGTGTGTGTTACCCTGACAGGTGTGTGTGTGTGTGTGTGTGTGTTACCCTGACAGGTGTGTGTGTGTTACCCTGACAGGCCTGAGTGAAGGCAGCGGGGTAGATGCCCTCCCTCCCCTCCACTCTTCCTCTCCTCCACTGGGCGTCGATGCGCTCCGTCACCCTGATGATCGCCCCCTTGTGGAAGGACAGGTCGTCTGCAGTCTGACCGGGGAAGTCGAACAGAGCCTCAGCCCACTCCTCCTCCTGCAGAAGCATGAGTATGAATATTCATTACAGACTCATCGGTGTAATTTATAGAGAAAGAATGTGACTATAAATAAAATCTCTTGTTTATCTTCATTGAAAACAGCTTTAGAAAATGAAGGAGCTTTCTAACACCAACAATACAACCACACACACACACACACACACACACACACACACCTCTGAGTCGGGGTCCTGTGAGGTCTTTGGTGCTGTTGACAAAAAAACAACCAAAAACATTACAATGAAATTCAAAATTTCAACTGCACTGAATTCGCTTTCAAAACGAGAATGAAAGTTTAATGTCAACTGTATTTAGTGAACTACTTTTCTTTAATTAAATATTTAATGATGTTTTTTTGAGAAACGTACCAGTACCAGCTGCAATATAATATAATGTAATATAATATAATATAATAAAAACAATAATAGTCGATCAGTTCGTACTTGTGCAGAGTTTGAGTGCACGCGATGCAACACTTTGAGTTTCTGTGTTAAAATGATGAAGACAATAACAGAAGAGAACGGAGACATTTTGAAACGGCTGCAGTGTTTATTTTATCATTATTATTATATAGATTATATATTATTATTATTGTTCAGTGTGATTATTTCCATTTTATGACATGCATTCTATGTATTCTATTTCATCTTAATTTTTATCTTATTTTTAAGTGTTAGTCTTATTTTATATTAATTATAAATTTTATTTTAAGTCTATTTTTCCTTATTGTAAAGCACACATTTCTTGTATGTAAGGCGATATATTATTATTATTAATTATAGTTACATGTATATTTTCACAACAGTTTATTGTGTTTTAAACATCAAACAACCTCAACGTCATTCGAGGTAAAAACATCTTTCTGCTCACCGGTACTTTCTGTAACCGAGTTCTCCGTTGACGTTGGTTTTCCGTCTGGCGATGACGATGACGACACCGCTGCCGGCGGCTCCACCACCTCGGCGAAGTTCAGGGGGAACACCCCGACCCGCCCGTGGATCTGGCCCCGCCCCCACTCTTGCCCGATGAGCTCCAGGAGGGCGATGACGTCACCCTGAGAGAAGGTGAGCTCGTCGTCCTCCTCGCCCTCGTAGTCGAACAAAGCGATGCAGCGAGGACCGCTGCACACACACACACACACACACACACACACACACACACACACACACACACACACACACACACACACACACACACACACACACACACACACACACACACACACACACACACACACACACACACACACACACACACACACACGGTTAAACACATACACACTCCTATAAACAGCTGTCTGTATTCATGAGTGTGGCGTTAGAGCGTCTGACCTGACGGCAGGAGGGTCGGGCTGCTCTTTGGGCTCAGAGGGCTGAACAGGAAGAATGGACTGAAAACAAAGACACAGAGAACTTACATCCTGTGAAGTAAGAAGGTTCACTCCTGTTTGTATTATATTAGTGCAGATACATCTCATTCATACAACGTGCGATCATCTAAGCTAAAGCGGAACTCGAACGCCTCTCAGGTTCGGCAGCTCCACGTTGTCTGAAGTCTGTTTAGTTACCTGTGAGTCCGATAGGCTGAGGCCCGCCAAGGAAGCTTTTGATTGGCCGTCCTGATCTGGAGCAGGCTCTGGTTGGGCGTCCAGGTCCAGGAGACACTGTGATGGGTCGATGACGGCGGTTTGACTCCTCCCTTCACCTGATTGGTGCTCTGAGGGACTCGGGTCGTCCAGGACGATCAGGACTTCCTGTTTCTGAGACAAAGTTAAGAAAATGAAGAGAAGTCTATGACAGCATTTGTGTGTGTGTGTGTGTGTGTGTGTTCATACCACATAGCTGTTATAGAGGGGGTGTCCAGGTTTTGGGCGGGGGGGCAGAGGCGGTCCTCTCTTTGACGCCCGTGGAGGCTGCATCTGATTGGCTGGTACAGGAGAAGGGGGCGTAGTGGTTTGAGAAGGCGACGACTGGCCAGCTGAGGAAACGGAGGGGGCGGGGCTTGTTCTGGACGGAGGAGGAGTCGTCTGGTTGGCCGAGGACGTGGAGCTGACGGCTGGAGGCGGCGGTCGCCCAGGGCTGGATTTGATTGGAGGAGGACGAAGGGGGAGGAGCTTCGCGCTGGAAGGCCTGGAGAGAAAGAGGGATAATGATTTCTGGCACCAAACAGGAAGAGAAGCTGCTTTTCAAAATAAAACAGAGCTACAGCTTCCTGTTTGTGTTGGAAAAGATGGTGATGGAAAAAAGTTTGACTTTGACTTTTTGAGTCAAAAACACTTTGACTTCACTTCCCTTAGTTTCTATTGAATAAACAGGACGGATCTCTCAGTTACCGTGGAGGCAGAGGGGGGTCTGAGGAGTTCTGGTTTGCAGCGGTGGTCTCTGGTCTGGTCTGGATCACGGGGCCTTTCCTGAGGGCCGGGGCCGGAGCCGAGGGTCTGGGTGCCGTGGCGGCGGCTGTAGGTCTGGACGGGACTACCGGGTTGGGATCCGGAGGCGTCGGTGCGGCTCCGGTGGGTTTGGGGGCCAGATTAGGAGCTGGTGACATCGTCACACGTTATTCATGTCAGACGATGAAGTGCAACAACAAGCAGGAACATTTTAATATAGTTATTGTCTAAAAGAAGACAAAACAACAAACCGTGTTATCTCATTCTAAACATTCATGATGTCCTTCACAGGTTAAATGACATCATATGTATAAAGTCAGAAACACCTCTGTGTTTATGTTACAAACAGGTCAAACCTTGGATATCATGTCACACACTTCTGAGCTTTTTTAAAACTCAAGGTAACAAACATCTTGCACACACACTTCCTTTTCTTGAGACAACGGTAAAACAGCTGAGACACAACTGAGAGTGCCGACTGTAAACTTCCTGGTTTATGGAGCAGCCAATAAGAAGCCTGGAGAGTTGCAGAATGGGAATTCTCTGTCAAGCTGACCAATCACAAGGCTTGGCTGAAGAACACACACACGTAGAAATCACACAGCACTGACAACAGAGGAGGCTTTTTCCTCTCACACAATCGCTGCATTTTCTTTCACAAGCTGTGGATTGAATACAAGAACCCCCCCCCCCCCCCCTCTTTCTGTTACACACACACACACCATCTCTCCACGTTTACATATTCCTGCAACATAATGAGCAAGTTTTGTGTCTCTAAGCTCTCAAACGATCCATTGTACCAAAGCTACATCCAGCTCTCACACACACACACACACACACACACACACACACACACACACACACACACACTTACACTTACTGCTGGCTCTGCGTGGTGACGTCAGCGCTGCTGGTTTGGTCGGGACTCCTGGACGAACACTTCCTGCTTTCACTGAAACAAAAGAAATCATGAAAAAACTAAAATATAAAAACTAGAATTATGATTTTACAGAAGTATTACTGATGATGTTTTAGTTGTTCTGGTGCCACATTACACACTGGTTTAGTTAGACTTGGCTCTGACAGCTGTTTACAGGAAGCTAACCACTGCACATGTTTAATAGTCGTATAAAGACTTCAGCGTCTCTTCGCTCACAATTCATTTTTACTGAACGGAGCTTGAACACATCACCATGTAACTCAACCTCCGCTAGCGCTAAGCTAACTCTCTGTGCTGCAGGTTTAGTTTCAGTCCGTGTATCGACTGCAGCCTGTAATCAGGTCTGAGGTTCAGTGAATGACTCTGAACTCTTATCAGCAGCTTCTCTCTGTTATCTGCTGGATGAGCAGAGAGTGAGCAGCAGCACGCTTCCACCAAACCTCGGGTAAATATGTGTGAAACAGAAGAAGTGGAGGAGTTCACCAGCTGAGGTTTTAAAGTTCAGTCCAAACTCAGCTGCACTGAGAGCAGATTAACACCAGTGTTGTGTCTCAGAATGTATGTTCTTCATTATTATTCCACAGTTCTTTGACTGAAACAATCCTTTCTGTGCTGATTGTAAAAAGATGTAATAACTTCCCAAAGCTCAGTGTGACTTATTCAAACAGCTTGTTTTTCTGTTAGTTTATTATCCCAGAAGATCAATAAAACAACAAATATACATATTTAAGAGAGAAGGAATCTGTTTTTCTGCTCATCGATTCATCTCTAGTTATGATGGTTTCTCTCTATATTTAAAGTTTAAGGTCCTGTTCTCAGTAAAAACACGTCTGTCATTTATTATGAGTCACTCTGTTTACGACAGCAGCAGAAACACAACACGGGAACACATCTGTGGGTCGTGAGAGACTGAAAACCTTTGTGTCTTCAGCTGCTGTTGGAGGATCATTGTTGTTGTAGTTCCTGCCAGCTGCCTGCAGAGGTCAGTGAAGAGCTCAGACAGAAACGCACTCACCGGTCTGGTTTGCGTTGTCCAGCGTCTCGTCGCCTCCGGCCTGATCCGGACCGCTGACCTCCACAGAGGGTCTCGGGGTCAGAGTCGGGGTGTCGTGCCCGGCTGTGGTGCTCTTATCCCGGAGTGGAGCTCCTAGGCTGGCCCTGGGGGCCACTGGAGGTCTGGGCGGAGGTTTGGGGTTGGCCGGCTCACTGACAGAGGAGGAGAGCTTGGGTAGAGCTGGTCTGGGGGCCGGGACGGGGGCGGAGGTACCAGACTGGAGGGGGTCCGTGGCAGACTGGGGTTTTGGTGCCACTGAGGGTTTCTCAGTGGTTCTGCAGGGTTGGGGCCCCAAAGCTGGAGCAGATTTCGGCGGAACCGTCGGTTCGGTCGCAGTTTGTGCCACAGCGCGACTCGAGTCTGTCAAACCTCTGTCCTCCCAGAATACCTTGCTGGACGGTTTGGGTGCTTGTGAAAAGTTCTTAGGTTTCGGGGCGATGGTGGGCGGGACGGATTTGGCCGGCTGCCCCTGAAGACGAGGGCGTGGCCGAGGTTCAGGTCTCTTTGCGACGACAAAGTCGGCGTTGTCACCGTCTCCGCTGCTCCCGTCAGCCACCTGCTGCTGCTGCTCGAAGGCTTGTATCCTCGCCTTCAGAGTCGCCATGTCCTCCTCGTCCTCGCTCTCCGATTGGCTGTCCTCACTGCTGTTGCTGCGGCGATCGGGGAATCCCCAGTCGTCGTCGCCGAAGGCCTCGAGCAGCTCCTGGAGGTACTTCCCCCGACTCACTTCCTGGTTGGCGGTAGCTCCCGTGCGGGCGGCCAGCAGCGTCGCCGCGCCGTCCTCGCGCAGCTTCACCAGCGTCTGAACCCTGATGTCGCCGTCGATCGGCCGAGCGTCGAGCCTGGTGCGGGGGCGTGGCCTGGGACGCTCCGACGGGACGAGGGAGGAAGTGGCCGGAGGGGTTGCCACGTCAACAGCGGCGAAAGACGGATCCCATCGGTCGGTCTGAGCGCCGGAGGTCGAGGTCAGAGGTGGGCAGAGTTCGGCGAGGAGGTCGGGAGACGATTGGCTGGCTGCGACGGTGATGTCATCAACGTGAGACGGTCTGGGAGGGCGCGGCGGTCTCACCGGTCTTCTCACTGCACACAAATCACACAAATATTTACAATAAATAAATGAATAAATAAAGAAAAAGAGGAGCTTCCCTCTCACCCGGAGAGTCCTCGGGGTTGGGGGCTGATCCCGGGTAAGTCTGGGTGGCGATCGTTGTTGAAGACGCCGGACGTGGTGAGGAAGAGGAGGAGCAGGAGGACGGAGGAGGAAGGAGAACCTGCTCCTGAGTCTTCTCTCTGATCACCTCCTCGTAGGACGGAGGAGGCTGAGGAGGAGAAGACAATATGATGACGAATGAAACTAACAGATTCTCCCCCTGCAGGTAAAACGTTTTAACCAAATCTCATTCACGTCTGATTGAATGTTTTTATCCTGCAACTAACAAACAACCGTAACACCAACCACACACACACAACAACCGGATCCACGTCCACGAGGTACCTGCACAGACGGAGGGATTGTGGATCCCCAGATCTGCGCCGCGGGGGGAGGGGGAGGTGGGAATCCTCCTGAAGCTCCGGGGAACCAGGAAGTGGATGACAGCGGCTCAGCGGACAGGATGGTGATCTCCGGTCGCCTAGCGACAGGTAACACAGGAAGTCAACAACAGAGCAAACACACGGTATCGACACGCGTCAGCAGAGGGAATGATGACATACATGTGACACGTCTCCATCAAGGAAGTCTGTTTATTCAGGTAGAACAGCCCGTGTTATTAAATTATTATTATTATTAAATCATCTGCAAAGTGACTGTTTAGTTGTGTAAATATACATATAGTGTCGACAACAAGTGTCCTAATGACTCAAATCAGAGAGAATGTGAGGAAGAGGAGGAGGAAGAGGAGGTGAAACTATACGTGAAGTTTATTTACTGTAAACAAGAGATCACGCTCGCTTGTTGACCACAAATATCTCTCATTGTTTTCCTGACTCGACAGATTAACTAAAGAGCATCAAGAGAAAACTAAAAGCTGTTGAGGGGAGTTTTCTGACTTAATTAATTAAGTTTGAAGAACCAGCGCTCTGTGTCTCACCTCCTGTCTCTGTCTCTGTCTCTGTCTCTCTCTCTGTCCCGGTCCCTGTCTCTGGACGGCTCAGAGACAGAGGTCGACCTGGTGGAGGCTGAGGAGACAGACAGGAAACAGTTAAAAACTGGATTAAAGGATCACAAAGCGTCTGTAAGTGTCACAGAATAAACACAGCATGAGGAAAATAATAAAGTAATCAATGCGTCTATTCAAACCCACAGAGCTTTATTTAAAAACATAGATAAGCACAAACGGTAAGCTCAAGGCGTCTGGATTGTTTTTGCTCCATCTTATGTTCACTTGACGGAAGGAGAAAAGAGAAGAAAGAAGGAGAAGAAAGAAGGAGAAGAAGCAGGAGGAGAAGAAGCAGGAGGAGAAGAAGCAGGAGGAGGAGAAGAAGAAGGAGGAGGAGAAGAAGCAGGAGGAGAAGAAGAAGGAGGGGAAGAAGCAGAAGGAGAACTTGATGAAGAGGTAGAGGAGGACTACTCACTTCTCTTGATGGCTGCTCTGATGGACGAGAGAGGACCCTGGCTACAGAGAGAGAGAGAGAGAGAGAGAGAGAGAGAGAGAGAGAGAGAGAGAGAGAGAGAGAGAGAGAGAGAGAGAGAGAGAGGAGAGAGAGAGAGAAACCATGAGTCACATCACTTCTCTCTCTCTCTCTCAGTGACAAACAAAGCTCGCTCGTCCCACCTCGTCCTCAGCTTCTACAGTTTGGATTTTCTCTGGACAATTCGGAGCAACGACAAGTTAAAAAGTATTTTGTCTGAAGCGCAGGAAGGAGGTCAGAGGGTCACGGGTTCGATCCCCCAAACAGCTGGCATGTCCTTGAGCAAGGCATCGGGGAGAAAACTCCTGTGTTCTAAAAGGTCGAATGACTCTTTCTGTCGATGGAGTCTGTGGCTGTGACAATAAGTGTGACGCCATAGTTTTCACCCGTAATCTTCTACAGCAAAGAATCTGACCATTTCTCTAAATTCTGTCTGTTTTCACACAAACTTCTTCCTGTTCAAATAGAAGTAGCTGTTGCTAGGCAGGATAGGAATCATCAGACTCACCCAGATGACAGAAGGTCAGACGTCTAATGTCTTTTTGAATCCTCTTTCAGCCTGTTTTCTTTGTCTCTGAGCGTCTCTCTCTCTCTCTTTCTGCCACAGAGCAGCTAACTATGAACAGACGCACATGACTCACCTCTGACCACACACACACACACACACACACACACACACACACACACACACACACACACACACACACACACACACACACACACACACACACACACACACACACACACACACACACACACACACCACTGCTTTACTTTAAACACTGATGGAAAATAAACTATTTCTCCCAGTCTCCTGACAAAAAGGAGTTGGACATAAACACCACAAACAGTTTGAGGCTACTTTGTGTTTTAGTGAAGTCAGTTTGTGAGCGTCTACTTTTAGACACCGCCCCTCTTTGCTGATGTAGTTTTTCCGTGATGGAACCTTTTTTCTTCTGTTCCCATTACGTCATTTTTAGGTGTGTGTGTGTGTGTGTGTGTGTGTGTGTGACCGGCGGTCCAGCAGAGAAAGTGAAGGATTTAGTCGTCAGCATAATAAACGGAGTTCAAAGACCTCTTCATAGGACGGACCGGATTAATCACAAGAAGCACACTTATTTTAAATGTGTGAGGAAGGAAATAAACATCATCTTCCTAACTTTGTAGAAGAAGAAGAGACACCGTAGCAACACGACGCAACAACAACGGCTGAAGAGGCAGAGTGCTCGCCATCAAACATGCACGATTTAATGTTTTTAGAAAGACAGTGTTTGTCATTTACAGGGCCAACGTCTCTTCATACAGTAGTTCGTATTTGGGCTGTCTCTGTACCTCCTCGTTCACGATGACGTGGATAACAAACATTGAATTACGGTGCATTATGTGCGGTCGGGTTAGCTAGGAATGCTGGATGAGAAGAGCCGGACAGGACACCTTAAGAGAGACGTGTGCGTCTTATAACATCATCAGCACATGGCAGGAACAGAGCGCTATCGGAGAGCAGATCTATTGCCATGTCAGCATGCTTAAGATTATAACAGAAAGCCGATTATGGCTTTTAATGTAAAGTATATATATAATTTCCTTTTTCAATAAACACTCTTTGTTGAATTGATGAAGGCACTTGCAAATGACAAGCTAGTGCAACATGTAAACCGTCCTTTGGTGTTTCATTGTTACATCTTTTTACAAAATGTACAGAAACGCTGACAGTGAGGAAGACGTTGGGTCGATAATAACGACAATAAATATGAAACTAAACTCATAGCCTCTGGATTGAATTGAAATCAAACACTATTACACACATCCATCCATCCATCCATGTTCCTCCGCTTATCCAGGGTCGGGTCGCGGTGGCAACAGGCCAAGCAGGCTGACCCAGACCTCCCTCTCACCGGCAACATGTTCCAGCTCATTCTGGGGGATCCCGAGGCGTTCCCAGGCCAGCTGGGAGATGTAATCTCTCCAGCGTGTTCTGGGTCTTCCCCGGGGTCTCTTCCCAGTTGGACGTGCCTGGAAAACCTCCAGTGGGAGGCGTCCAGGAGGCATCCTAATTAGATGCTGAACCACCTCAGCTGACTCCTGTCGACTGACTATTACACACATTACACTCTTAAAGAGTTTAAATATTAAATATTCATTTAAAACAGCACAAATTAAGGCCTCAGATGAGCTCCTCTGACGTCGTCCTCTCCCTGTTAGTAGAGACTAACATGAACACGCTGCTGTTCATTCATTCATTCATTCATTCATTCATTCATTCATTCAGGGGATTGTTAAATGTTTCACAACCTTCTTAGTCACTGTAGTTTCTCAGTTAAACTAAGTCTAACTGAGGCTCCGCCCCCTCGGAAACACAAAGTCTCTGAACTCGCTGACTTCTCTGGCTGGTTTCCATGCCAACTGGCCAACAGAGATAAACACTTGTCGGAGTGAAGAGGAGGAAGAGGAGGAAAGTAGTTCCTGCAGCTCTGAGAGGACACAACTAAGAAAATAGTCCCAATCTGGAGTCAAACAGCTGGACACGAGTTCAGAACCTCAGATTTATTCTACAGGAAAAATACTTCAAAGAACTTTATGAACCAACGAGATAATTCTCCCTCTCCCTCTCTCCCTCTCTCTCCCTCTCTCTCTCCCTCTCTCTCTCCCTCTCTCCCCCTCTCTCCCTCTCTCTCCCTCTCTCTCGGCCGACCTGTAGACGAGGAAGAGGAGTGTCTTACCTAAGACGATGCTCCGGCTTTCTTCTGTCGGGACGACCTGTGAAGAAGAACAGATTGTGATTAAACGATGTTCTTTGATCAAATTCTTGTGCTTTGGTGCAGAACAATGAAGTAAAGAAGCAGGAACTGCAAATGTCAGGAAACCTAAATATAGAATACACATATTATACATAAAGGAAATACTACAAAACAAGTAGAATGTGTGTGTTTTAAATGAAGGCGCTGCAGAGCGATAAGAGTCCAGATGTGTGTTAGTGTAACAGGACACCAGTGTGTGTGTGTGTGTGTGTGTGTGTGTGTGTGTGTGTGTGTACAGGGTTCACAAACATGTTGCTCATTCATTCTGGTTTTTCATGCAGCTCCTGTGACACACAGGTACCTTCTGCATTGTGTGCGCTTGTTTTCTATGAAATTAAAAGTTATTTAAACACTGATGCAGAAAGCAATTTGTTGAAAGAAAGAAAAGAACAAAGGGTTGAATCTCGTATAAAGAAGGTTATTTAACTCAAGTATTGTTTCTGCATCAAGGACGATAAAATCCTGAAGAACTACAAATAAGTTGCAAACCGTCAATTAATCCATTGATTGTAGGGAGAATCTAACAAAGAGGATGCATTGGATTGTTCTGCATTAAAAACAATCCTCCACCTCACAGGAAGTGATGTCATACATTTCCAGCTTGTTTAGAATACACAGAAGAAGAACTGGCTGTCGTGGTGGAGCACACAGTAAATAGCGCCACCTACAGAAACTACACCCACAGACAATCCCAAAGGAAGGACGTCCACGTCCTGTTTACACTGATCGACAGGTGATCTCTGGGAAATGTAGTTCAGAACGACCACAGTGATGAGAATCAATGCGTCCTCACCTGAACCTCCAAAGAGACAGAAAAGGTAGCTTCTAGCTCCTCTCTTCTTGCCTTTTATCGTCTCCTACCTCCTCTTCCTCGGCGTCTCTTCACACCAAACTGATAACCAGGTCGGCTTCTCTTCCTGTAGCGTCCAGAGAAACTAAAACTTTACACCTTTCTAGAATATAAAGAGACGTCTTTCTTCTTGCTCCACTATTTGTTCTTTTCTGTCTTCTCTCTTTCCTCCACTTCTCTCTCTCTCTCCGTCTCTAAAACTCTAAACTGGACCGCCCGTCTGCTCCGTCCAAGCTTCCCGATTGCCCGAGAGCACCCAGGAAGCGAGGCTGTGATTGGCTGCCGTGGCATTCTGCTGCAGTCATCAGGAGAGTTTTTTTTAACACTTCCAGATGTTTTCTTCCTGCCTCAGCTGGAGCTGCGTTCAGACATGTAAATGCACACGCCAGCAGATTCTTCCTCAGCGCTCGTCATCGGTTGGGTTTCTTGTTTGGCACGGGGGGGGCACGGTTAAACAGCTCATTATTAACATCACTACTGCAAAGAGCTATGCATCAGAAAGACACAATAATGAATGTTAAAATGTCAGCAACTATATATTATTATTGTTAGAAGTGTAATGTATTACCAAGTACTCATATCCGTATCCGTATCTGGAAAGTACTCAAATGTAAGTACTTGTACTGAAATAAAGTGGAACCTTCAGCAGCTTTAATAAATCTCTCTGTATTAACAACAGACACAACTAGAGAGCAGCTGGAGGACATAGCGGAGACAGATGTTTGCATCAGGAGGAGACCAAACCAGAGCAACAAGAGAGAATATCAGACGAAGAACACGACTACAACTAAGGATTCTTTTCATTACTGATTGGTCTGTAAAATGACAATCAAATTGCTTTTTACCCACAAAGAGCATCACCTAAAGATATTGAGTTTGTTATCACAGACATCTCGGGCTAGCGGGTCACTTTGTGGTGATTTTGACCGGCTGAGGAACTCCATCAGTGAAAGACTTTCACCTCCATCTTTGAACGTGTGATCATCTTCACTCTTTCATCAATAAAAAAGCTAAAGCTTTGTTTTGAGATGGTGTTGTTTAAGCTGCTAAAGGAGCCGATGAGGACACACACACACACACACACACACACACACTTCAGATGCCACAGAAATGAATCACAGACCGCCTTCAAACCAGAACCACGGAGCTGGACCGCTGCTCTCAAACACAGATCGTTTCCAGAGGTCCAGTTCACGGTGAGCCTCCGGATCATTTCCATGACTTACTATTTAATTCCCTGCGTGTTCAGATGAGAAGCACAAATAAGAAACAACACAGCAGTGAGGTCAGCTCGTCACGCTCACATGAGTTTCATCGCACAACAGATCGGAGTGTTTAAGCCTCTTTCCTCATGAGAGCATTCGCTGATCGATCAACAGCAGATCTCTTTCTAGTTGTTTTTGAATGTTTTCCACTTCCCCGTCAGCTCACCTGATCACCTGTCGATTCAATCATAACTTCCTGTTTCTTCTTCTTCTGTTTACTCTAAATAAGTTGAAAAAAGCATCACTTCCTCTTCTCAGTGAAGGTAAAGTATCCTACATCCATCCTGATTAATCAAATACAAATCATGATATCGCAGATTTCCTGGGATATTTTTGCTTTAATTTGATTATTGCTCAACAGAGATCAATCCTTACCACTAACTTTACCTGATCAATCACTCACGTTGTATTTCAGCCGCTCTCAACAAAACAAATGCAACTCAAAGTGCTTCACAAACGAGAACGAAACGAGATGAAACTGGAGAGAAGATGAAGAGACTAATGAACACCAGACTAAGATAAATGAAATACAAGCCTGAATAAATGGATCAGCGTCAAACAGTTTAAACCTACGACAAGTCCACAAGTTTAACAGTAAGAAAACACAAAAGTATATTTGAAATCCGTAATCCTATTTCTCAATAAATCGTATTTTAAATGCCGCTACAATCAAAGTGTCGGCTACGAGTTCAGACCAGAGACTCAATATGTCATTTAGATGTGTTTAATAATAAAATAATATCACATTTAAACAACTAAAAACGTTGCATGATGTTGCTTTAATGTCGTCTGCTGCCGTGTGTCCGTGGCGTGTTTTTAGTTAACGGGTCTTTGAGTATCCTGAAAAGCGTGGCGTACATATAATATATCATTATTATCATGACGCTCATTGATTAGCACCATTGTATGCGATTGCCTAATCAAATATAGTGTAGAGATATGGTGACAAATCTCCGTCTCATAAACATCAGAGGTTTAGTTTCCTGTTAATCTCAGATGCTAATAAATCTCTCATTCAACTGTTTATTTGTCATCATATTATATTAAAGACTAATGCAGGAACCACTGCGGTAGCGTCTCAACATTAAACAGGCTAGCTTAAATCATGCTAATATACTAGCTACCACTAAAAACGGTGTTTTAGTTGTTTGTAACTTTAGCTTCTTGCTAATGATGAGAGTTAAACCTCAACAGGTTCCATAAGTAGATGAATTCTGTGGATTTGGAACCATAATATTATTCATCATCATATTGCTGAACCCTGACGTCATGAGGAAGTATCTTCTTTCAGAGCGGCTATTTACCGAACACAAGAGGACAAAGTCAACAGATAAAGTCTGTGCTGAAGGAACCTCTGTTCACCGTGAAACAATATTTAAAGACTAACACTAATATCTCAGGTTCTACTGTATCCTCTCAGTTCTAAAGTCTGGACCGAGTGGTCGGTGGTATTATGTTCTGGTATCACTTCAAACAGACGGTGCTTTAATGCTCCCACAGATGAACCCGGCCCTCGCCTGGAGGTGGGATGACATCACTGCTCTGGTCTCACACACAAAGAGCAGCCGTGATGAGACGCGTTATTTAAAACCTGTGTGTGAATGAGATGTACAGACACTTCAACACTAATGGCTGAACGTCTTGGCTCAGGCCTGCACCACTACCACTGGGTCTCTGTGTGAATGTAAGCCTGCATGTGGGAACTTTGACCCACATCTCCACATGTTGATGCAAGAATTTATGGCTTTGGTTTCAGACTACACCCACACTCTCACGGTACGATTGGCCTGCAAGTTGAATCACCTACAAGTTTATATTCCTGCAATGTTCTCCTGATAAATCAATAGAAGTCTGTCACTGGTGTTTCAGCCCCGTCAGCACAGTAAACCAGTATGTTACTGGTGTTTTAGCCCAGTCTGCACAGTAAACCAGTATGTTACTGGTGTTTTAGCCCAGTCAGCACAGTAAACCAGTATGTTACTGGTGTTTCAGCCCCGTCAGCACAGTAAACCAGTATGTTACTGGTGTTTTAGCCCAGTCAGCACAGTAAACCAGTATGTTACTGGTGTTTCAGCCCAGTCAGCACAGTAAACCAGTATGTTACTGGTGTTTTAGCCCAGTCAGCACAGTAAACCAGTATGTTACTGGTGTTTTAGCCCCGTCAGCACAATAAACCAGTATGTTACTGGTGTTTTAGCCCAGTCAGCACAGTAAACCAGTATGTTACTGGTGTTTCAGCCCAGTCAGCACAGTAAACCAGTATGTTACTGGTGTTTTAGCCCAGTCAGCACAGTAAACCAGTATGTTACTGGTGTTTTAGCCCAGTCTGCACAGTAAACCAGTATGTCACTGGTGTTTCAGCCCAGTCTGCACAGTAAACCAGTATGTCACTGGTGTTTCAGCCCAGTCTGCACAGTAAACCAGTATGTCACTGGTGTTTCAGCCCAGTCTGCACAGTAAACCAGTATGTCACTGGTGTTTCAGCCCAGTCTGCACAGTAAACCAGTATGTCACTGGTGTTTCAGCCCAGTCTGCACAGTAAACCAGTATGTCACTGGTGTTTCAGCCCAGTCTGCACAGTAAACCAGTATGTCACTGGTGTTTCAGCCCAGTCTGCACAGTAAACCAGTATGTCACTGGTGTTTCAGCCCCGTCTGCACAGTAAACCAGTATGTCACTGGTGTTTCAGCCCAGTCTGCACAGTAAACCAGTATGTCACTGGTGTTTCAGCCCAGTCTGCACAGTAAACCAGTGTGTCACTGGTGTTTCAGCCCAGTCTGCACAGTAAACTAGTATGTCACTGGTGTTTCAGCCCAGTCTGCACAGTAAACCAGTATGTCACTGGTGTTTCAGCCCAGTCTGCACAGTAAACTAGTATGTCACTGGTGTTTCAGCCCAGTCTGCACAGTAAACTAGTATGTCACTGGTGTTTCAGCCCAGTCTGCACAGTAAACCAGTATGTCACTGGTGTTTCAGCCCAGTCAGCACAGTAAACCAGTATGTCACTGGTGTTTCAGCCCAGTCCGCACAGTAAACTAGTATGTCACTGGTGTTTCAGCCCAGTCCGCACAGTAAACCAGTATGTCACTGGTGTTTCAGCCCAGTCCGCACAGTAAACCAGTATGTTACTGGTGTTTCAGCCCAGTCAGCACAGTAAACCAGTATGTCACTGGTGTTTCAGCCCAGTCTGCACAGTAAACCAGTATGTTACTGGTGTTTCAGCCCAGTCCGCACAGTAAACCAGTATGTTACTGGTGTTTCAGCCCAGTCCGCACAGTAAACCAGTATGTTACTGGTGTTTCAGCCCAGTCCGCACAGTAAACCAGTATGTCACTGGTGTTTCAGCCCAGTCCGCACAGTAAACCAGTCTGTCACTGGTGTTTCAGCCCAGTCCGCACAGTAAACCAGTATGTTACTGGTGTTTCAGCCCAGTCCGCACAGTAAACCAGTATGTTACTGGTGTTTCAGCCCAGTCCGCACAGTAAACCAGTATGTTACTGGTGTTTCAGCCCAGTCTGCACAGTAAACCAGTATGTTTCTGGTGTTTCAGCCCAGTCAGCACAGTAAACCAGTATGTCACTGGTGTTTCAGCCCAGTCCGCACAGTAAACCAGTCTGTCACTGGTGTTTCAGCCCAGTCCGCACAGTAAACCAGTATGTTACTGGTGTTTCAGCCCAGTCCGCACAGTAAACCAGTATGTTACTGGTGTTTCAGCCCAGTCCGCACAGTAAACCAGTATGTTACTGGTGTTTCAGCCCAGTCTGCACAGTAAACCAGTATGTTTCTGGTGTTTCAGCCCAGTCCGCACAGTAAACCAGTATGTTACTGGTGTTTCAGCCCAGTCCGCACAGTAAACCAGTATGTTACTGGTGTTTCAGCCCAGTCCGCACAGTAAACCAGTATGTTACTGGTGTTTCAGCCCAGTCTGCACAGTAAACCAGTATGTTTCTGGTGTTTCAGCCCAGTCTGCACAGTAAACCAGTCTGTCACTGGTGTTTCAGCCCAGTCCGCACAGTAAACCAGTATGTTACTGGTGTTTCAGCCCAGTCCGCACAGTAAACCAGTATGTTACTGGTGTTTCAGCCCAGTCTGCACAGTAAACCAGTATGTTACTGGTGTTTCAGCCCAGTCTGCACAGTAAACCAGTATGTTTCTGGTGTTTCAGCCCAGTCTGCACAGTAAACCAGTATGTTACTGGTGTTTCAGCCCAGTCCGCACAGTAAACCAGTATGTTACTGGTGTTTCAGCCCAGTCTGCACAGTAAACCAGTATGTTTCTGGTGTTTCAGCCCAGTCTGCACAGTAAACCAGTATGTTACTGGTGTTTCAGCCCAGTCTGCACAGTAAACCAGTATGTTACTGGTGTTTCAGCCCAGTCTGCACAGTAAACCAGTATGTTTCTGGTGTTTCAGCCCAGTCTGCACAGTAAACCAGTATGTTACTGGTGTTTCAGCCCAGTCTGCACAGTAAACCAGTATGTTACTGGTGTTTCAGCCCAGTCTGCACAGTAAACCAGTATGTTTCTGGTGTTTCAGCCCAGTCTGCACAGTAAACCAGTATGTTACTGGTGTTTCAGCCCAGTCTGCACAGTAAACCAGTATGTTACTGGTGTTTCAGCCCAGTCTGCACAGTAAACCAGTATGTTTCTGGTGTTTCAGCCCAGTCCGCACTGTAAAGGCCACATTTGTACAAACAGCTGCATCACTATGAGAGATTTAACAGCGATACTACAAATACCACAGAACTTGAAGAAGTACTGAGGAGGTAGAAGTACCTTTAAGCTCACCGACATCACCACACAAATACTGCAATGCACCACGAAGAAGAAGAGTTCAAGGAGTTTGTGAGCGTCCTGGTCAGAACGTACACAGTGTGTTTGTGTTTGCAGTGTTGGCTCGTGACAGCGTACTCACACACACATATTGATACATTGTATCGATCCCACGTGGAAACAGTTTGAACAGTCGACATAAAGTCACATTTTCTCTGTTTTTTACCTCCGGCGCTCCGTCGAACCACTTGTTCCCTGTTGTCCCTCATCATGTTGTCCTCCTCCTCCTCTGACCGGGCTTCGGCCATTTCTCCCTCCCTCCCTTCTTTCTGTCTCTCCTTCTTTATTCCCACTTTTGGAAAATGGAGCCGGGTCAGAACAGAGACATTATCCTCCTGCTGCTGCTGCTGCTGCTGTTGTTTTATTCGACGCTAACATGCACCAGCACGAGCCTCCGGGGCAAGTTCACCCACAACAAACGGCGAAACTTTAAAGTCCCGGAAAACGACTGTCCCGGGTCGGTTGAACGCTTCGGCTTCACCGTTTACCGGCTCCAGAGACGTTAAGCGGGTTAAAATTAAAAACAATAACTCTCGTTGTGTTATTGTTTTGGGGATGAAGAGTTTCTCTCCGAGCTTCCCTGTTTGCCCCCCACCACCACACTCCCAGGTCGCGAGCTCTAGATACGGAGCCGCACGCGCTCCGGCTGCGTGACGTCACCAACTGAGAAAGAAAAGGAGGACAAAACAATTACGAGACTTCCTGAAATAAACACTTTTTTTTTTAAACCATTCTTTCTGACTTTAATGCGCATGACACATATTGTTGTGTGTTTTTATTTATTTATTTTCTCATATTTTAAATGACATGCTGTCTTCCTGGTCTCCACTAGGGGGCGTCGCTGCTGTATTCTGGAGCACTGCGGTGTTTGATGCAATGCATCAACATCAATATTGCTGCTAATAATTAAGATACCTTAGACTGTAAAGAACAAGAAAAACTAGCATTCAGTATACAAAAAACAAAAAAATATATACAATTAATATAGATGACCAGGACTCAAGTTGTTTAAATATTTAACCCAGTGAAAGTGGAAAATAATATTAATATATAATATATTTATCGCAGTTTTTAATGTAAAACAGTGAAATATATTGTGAAAAACACATTGGTGGAAGAAGCAGTCAGATATTTGACTAAACGTAGCAGTACCACAGTGTAGAAATACTCTGTTACAAGTACACATCCTGCATTCAAACTTAAACCAAATACCCAGAGCACTAAACTATGTTGACATTATGGGGACTCGTCTTTATGTTTTCAACAATTCAAATACATTTTAGAGTAAATTGTTACTGTCTCAATATACTGCAATATGTATGTAATATATATGCTGTAGCACAGTCATTTCCTTTTGGGATTCATAACATGTCTATTAATGTATTTATATATATATTTCTATCCCGGACCTAAATACAGCATCTCTGCAACTGTACTTTATTGCAGAATTCTATTTTTTTTACAAACCTGTATTTGTTTACACGTCTTAATTATCCCAATTTTTATATCAAATTATTTTACCTAATTTGAACGTTTAAATGGATTTTTTAAAAATATATATATATATATATGTTTTTATTTTTTATCTCTGTTAGTATATCTCTTTGTTTTGTTTTGTTGTTTGACTCTGGGGTATAAATAAAGTTTGAATGAATGAATGAATGTAAGTGGAAAGTGAGTAAAACATCCCAGTGTGTGGTGAGAAACAATCATACAATCTATAACTTACTGTTTAATGTGTTTAATGTATTTAATGGTTTGTTTACATCATTAAAACTGTCAACCCTCTCGCTCACTCTGGGGGGCGTGGTTTCCTGTATATTTGGGCGGGGCCAGACTGTTGCCTAGCAGCGCAGTGATTGACGGCTGAGCGGCTTAAAGCCTCAGAGAGAGCTGCGGTCAGAGGCGACACGAGCAGCCGGTTTAGAGGAGGAGACCTCGGGACTCGTGAACGTCTCCTTCAGCCTAACGGACTTTAAATCTACTTTACGATCGTTTTCCTGCAACAAGAAGTCTTTAAACTCAGATTCCTTCTTCTGTGAGCAGCTGAGGTGAGATCCGTCTGTCCGAGCCTCAGGTGAGCTGTACCTGTGAGGCGAACAAGATGTTTAATATAATGTCGAAATATACATTCATGCTGTAGTATCAGAGGTTTTAACATGAGTATCGCACAATAACAGCAGCTGAGTTAAAAGAATAAAAAAGAGCAAATTACACTAGAAAGTACTAAATACTTTAAAATAAAAAGAATAGAAACAGTAAATAAAGCACAATAGAAACACATTTAAAGCGTTTGGACTGGATTACAAAACAAAAGTATAAAGTGTGGAACTAAATAGAGAAACTCTTACATATGAGACATCTGTGTGCTTTTGTAATTAAAGCTTTATATCCTCTTCTACTTTATTCTATTGACTTTTCAGGTGTGTGTGTGTGTGTGTGTGTGAAGCATTAAGAAAGTGTAGCACGCTCGTGCTCACACTGTTCAGCTCAGTGACCCTCATTGAACCCGCACACGCTGTCTGTGGTGGTGCGTTCAGGGTCAGTAAGAAGTCTCTTTTATATTTTATGATGCATTGCTGTAGATTAAACTACAGTTTAATAACAGTAACAATAATCCAGAACCATCAGACACAACAATAAAACATTCAACGGATCAACCGATACTTTCATTTATACGTTTACTTCAGTAAGGGTTTGAAAGCAGGACCTCTACTTGTAGTGAGTATCATCACAGTGTGGTATTAGTACTTTTACTGCAGTAAAGGATCTAAATACTTGTGTGTTCAACGTGTTCAACATTTACATTTTTTAGAAACTGCAAACGTGGAGTTTGTCTGTGAGAAACCAAACAGCCGCTGTCTTTGAGGGATATGAACACGTGTGTGAACTCTTTATAAATCAGTGAGAACTCGGCCGACTGTCCTCCCTGTGACTGAAAGGTTGCAGGTTTGATGCCCTCGCCAGGCTGCCGCAGCGCCCTCGAACACAACAGGTGTTTCATTATCAAATGAATTTAAAACTCAATCAGCTAAATGTCAGAAAAACGTGAAAAAACAGGTCAGAAAATCTGTGTGTGTTTAATCCCTGGTGTGTGTGTGTGTGATGGCATGCAACACACACACACACACTTACACACACACACACACACACGGCGGTGCTTTGGGATTAAACATCACTGTCTCATCTCAGATTACTCCTCTCTCTCTTTCACGGTGAGGGTTTTTCTTGCGTCTCTGATTTTACGTTTTATTGTGAAGCGCACAGAAATACATTTAAAATAAACTGCGGTTGATACGGCGATAAAATACTGAAAATTACGAAATCTATTCCTAATCCTCGTGAAAAAGACTGGACGCCTAACCGCAACCCAAAAACGTCCTCCCTCCCAAAAGATGTTCACATTAACACGACAACTTGATGATTCAAACAGGAAATTGGACTGAAATACAACAGTTTGACACACACACACACACACACACACACACACACACACACACACACACACACACACACACACACACACACACACACACACACACACACACACACACACACACACACACACACACACACACACAGATTAGAGGCCCAGATGGGGAAGGATGGATTTGTAAAGTGTGTGTTTGTATGTGAGCCAGACAACCTTTCATGTATCTCCGTCTCTTTCTCAGGACGACGACACTCGTCCATGTCGTCCCCTCAGCAGCTGCAGGACAGAGGTACAGTAGTGTTTACGGTAGTGTTCTCTACAGTAGTGTTCTCTACAGTAGTATTATTTACGGTAGTGTTCTCTACGGTAGTGTTCTCTACAGTAGTATTATTTACAGTAGTGTTCATTAGGTTTCTTGGAGATCTCTGTAGGAATTTGTGGAATGTCCCGAGGAAACAGAGGGTGGGACTCGGGACGCGTTTCCCGTCTGCTTGTTGCCGCTGAAGACCCTCACTTCCTGTTTCGGGCCTTGGCTCTTGCTCGTGTTTAGACAGAGACACAGAGAAACACAATGATATGAAGGCAGACATGGAGACCATCAGATGATTGGTTGTGTATTGATCCTCTCTGCTCTCCGTTCACAGAGCTGATTTTCGTTCATGTCAGCATACTCAACTATAAAAACTCATGTAGTCAAAGCGATATAATACTAGAGCCTCAGTATGTAGTTAAGTTTAAGACACACACACGTAAACAAGGATGCACAATGCTGCCATGGAGTCGCTTAATTGTTTGACTGCACAAGCAGGTTTTTTTAGCCCATATTTGTTTAACGCCACATTTTGGCAAAAAGCCGTTGAGAGCTCCTGTTTGCAGTGAACCCGAGACTGTTCAGACAACTGTCACTGAAATAGTTTGAAACTGCAGAAAACTTTAAAACGTGTGATTCTCAGGCAGGTTCTGCAGGTAAAAGCAGCAAAATGTGTGTGTACAGATTATGACCCAGAGAAGGATGCTTTTAAAGGATCCTCCTGACTTATCATTACCACGGTAATTAGAGGAATAATAAAAAAGTGTCCACTCTCTCCGCCTCCTGCAGGCCAGCAGCTGCCACGACAAGCCCAGGAAAAGAGCCTGATCCTGGGCTGAGAGAGCCCCTTTGGTCCAGCCACCACCCACCACACTGATCTGAAACATGCTATAACCACCTGACTGCCAATCAACATGATGGCCTCGGTGGCTGTCGGAGGCACCCGGAGAAGGTCTCTCATGCTGAGAGGGGTGGACCCCGAGACCTGTATGATCGTGTTCAAGAACCACTGGTCACAGGTAACCACCTCATCTACTAATCAATAAGCTCATCAACCAATCAGAGAGATTCTGTCCCCCAGTGTCTTCAGCCTGTCCTGTTGTCCTCATAATGGTTGAAAGACAGTGTGTGTGTGTGTGTGAGAGCATTACTGACCCAGACTTTGGCCCTTAAACAAAGGATCCATTTAGAAACAAGCCTCTCTCTCTACGGCCGCCAAGAAAACACACACACACACACGCACGCACGCACGCACGCACGCACGTGTGTGTGTGTACGTGTGTGTGTGTGTGTGTGTGTCTGTGTGTTGTCCTTGTCTGAAGCAAAGGTTAACACAAGTCCAGACAGTGAATTAAATTCTTCTGTGTCTCTTTTTTCATTCATGTATTCGTTCCTCCCACAGCGATCCGTTCTCTATTGTATCTTACATTTCTTATAGTGATGAATTAAGTGTTTGCTGTTTATAAGTATGAATATTAACGATGCAAAACCAGAATTCCACAGTTTTACAGGGGACGTTATGAGGCCTGACATTTAGGTTCATAGGTGGTTTACTGGAGGCAGGAAATTAAAATTTTGGCAAAAAGGATGACGCCATCTTGTTTTATTTCCGTCGCCATCTTGGTTTTTGTTGTCGCCATCTTTACTAATTGCCTGTCGCCATCTTGGTATATGGCCATTGCCATCTTTATCCGTCGCCATCTTGTTTTTTTGGAACCAAACGTGACTCAAGAGGATGAAGCAAAGTACAAGCGAGCGCTGAAGAAGACATTTTTAGCCAATCACAATGTTACCTTCCATGAACAGAAAACACACTGTCAAAAGGTTCTTTTCACAATTAGCAGGAAACAATTCATCGACTCTGTATCTTGAAGGTTTTCCACAATCTCTTCAACAACGCCAGAGTTCCTCACACCTAGTGACCGTTAATGTTGAGGACGTGTCCGATGTCCCGTCTCTCTGCAGGTAGTGAAGATCCTGGAGAAACACGAGCCGGGTCGTAGCCTCACCGGCGCTTTGAGCTTCCTCTCCGGTCACGGCGGAGCGCTACGCCTCGGCCCCATCCCGGCCGACGAGGCCAGCGCCGTCCAGAACTACGTGGAACACATGCTCTTCCTGCTGATGGAGGAGGAGGCGGGCCAAGGTAAGAGAGCAAAAGAAGAACACGTGCCATCGCCCCACTATTGTATTTGGTCTCATGCCTGTTTTGGCACAGGAGGAGCGATGGGTCCCATCCTGGAGTTCGTGGTCGTGGAGGGTGTGATGGAGAGGCTGTTCCTGTGGAGCCTGAGGAGACAGTTCACTGAGGACATGAAGCTGGAGCAGCTCAGGATGTACCAGATGCTTCTATCTCAGGCCAGGCAACCTCTGCTGCACCACAAACCGGTTCTACGACCGCTCATGATGCTGCTGGCCTCCTGTGCCGGAGCTGGAACTGGTGAGTCGGTGGTCCAAGGACGTTTAGGGGAAATACACTTATGTTTACTGCTTTCTTGCCGAGTATTATTAGATAGGCGATACTGTACCACTCTCATAACTGCCCGTTACAAACGTCTATGGAGTCACTAGCTGGTTAGCTTAGCTTAGCACAAAGACTGGAAACAGGAGGAAACAGCTAGCCCTGGCCCTGTCCAAAGCTTTATAATGAACATGTTTTATCTCCTTTCTTTATTACGTACGAACATCAAAGCATAAAAATGATATGTGGTGTTAGGTGCCAGACTATTTCTTGTATTTTATGTATTTTAATATGAACTATTTGCCACTGTTTACATTTTATATTCACTGTTTGTTTAATTTGTGGTTAAACTAAAAGTACTGAAATTATTTTCCTTTTAAATTGAAATAAAAACAAAGTTTGTTTAGAAACTTTGTGTTCAGACAGTTTTCTTCATCACATACTGGTGACGGCTTGTGCCACGTCGCCACACATACATCTTTCTAATCTTTACTCAAAGACAGCCGTCATTGTCGTGGATTTCCTTCTTTCCTTAAAGTAACTAATCAGTTTAAAGACGTTGGAGTCTGAAGACATCTAATCTGTTTTAAGCTGTTAATAAGGAAGTGCTGTCAAATGCAGGTGTAGCTGGTAAGATGTTTAAACAGTTACCCGGATAGTTAATCACCTGAACCCCCCCCCCAGACAGCGGCGGTGTGGTGGAGGCGGAGCTTGTCCTCCTGTTGAACCAGCTGTGTGTCGCTCTGGTCAAAGATCCCTCAGTGCTGGAACTGTTCTTCCACACCAGTGAGGACCAGGGAGCCGCCAACTTCCTGCTCTTCTCCCTGCTCATACCATACACACACAGGTACACACACAGGTACACACACACACACACACACAAACACACACAAAAAGGTGCACACACATGTTGAACCTGCTGGACGCGCAGAGGGACACACCCAAGTAGATATACAGTATACAAATATATGACATGCCGTATATACACAGGCAGTGTACACACACACACACACACACACACACACACACACACACACACACACGGTGTGGTGTACCGACGCACACAATTGTTGCACCCACAAAAGTACACACAGTATCCAAACACAGGTATATGCACATACATATGACACACACACATATATGGTGCATAAAGAAATATGTTGCATGCACAAACAGGAAGTCGCACACACAGGTATACAAACAAGAGTAAGATACGCATGCACAAGTATTCATCCACGCAAATATATACACAGGTACTAACACACACACACAGAAGTATGGAGCACACAAATAGAATGGGTGCAAACAGGTGGGGTCCAGACACACACACGCGCACACACACACACACACACACACACACACACACACACACACACACACACACACACACACACACACACACACACACACACACACACACACACACACACACACACACTAACAGTGGTAGAGATAGGGTTAAGACACACACTAGTAGGGTAAAGCAAGACACATTTAGTGGATAATCACATTTTTATATATACACATATGTATATATATAGTATATATATATATATATATATATATATACACTATATATTTAAACTCTATTCTCTCTCTCTCTCTCTCTTGGTCAGACAGGGTTCTGTGGGTCAGCAGGCCAGAGACGCTCTGCTGCTCATCATGTCTCTGTCGGCCTCTGATCCCCGCGTCGCCCTGCACATCGCTGAGAACACGTACTTCTGTCCTGTAAGTACACGAACACGAACCAAACCAAAGCCAGACGACGTCACGTCGACACTCGAGGTCAGATAGTTTGCGTCCTTCGTCACTAAACCTTGCCGGTTCATTCCAAGACGGCCGAGGAGACGACGTCGAGTCTCACGGTCGTCTGCTCGTCTGGAAATGTCAAGGACTTGTTGAGGATCAGCGTCGCTCAGTCGATGTGGATCACAGAGATAAGCACACTGCTAACACCACGAGAGGTTACTGTGGTTTAGTCTTTTTACTTTCATGCCAATAAAGCCAAATTCATTTAATTTAATTTAAAAGACAAACAAAAAACAATGTTGCTAAAGCATCAACATAAAAAGTACAAAGTTATATTAATATTAACACAACATTGTTATATGACTATATATATATATATATACACACAGTATTACAATTACATGCTATTCTTCTGAATTGTGTGTATATATGTAAAGAAATAGCGTTAGAGTTTTACAGTAAGAGCTTTGAATCAGATTTAGTTTCTTTATTTGTGTGAATGAGTTCTGGTGCTGTGGATTCATTCATCTCCCCTCTGCATTGTGATCTCATTATCACGAGTTATGTAATAACTAATGAGCTCATACTGCGTCCTCGGGAGAGTTAGAGAGAGGGTGAGATAAACCGTACGACCACAGCGGGAGATGTTCAGAGGGAGAGAGGTAAAGAGAGAGGTAAAGAGAGAGAGAGGTGAGAGAGAGAGAGAGGTGAAGAGAGAGGTAAAGAGAGAGAGAGGTGAAGAGAGAGAGAGAGGTGAAGAAAGAGAGAGAGGTAAAGAGAGAGAGAGGTGAAGAAAGAGAGAGAGGTGAAGAAAGAGAGAGGTAAAGAGAGAGAGAGAGGTAAAGAAAGAGAGAGAGACAGAAGAAGGAAACGACGAGGACATAGAGACTGAAATGATCTGATTCTGGTTTTCAGTAAAAGTGATAAAGTTATCATGAAATACAGTATTGTGGAGAAAGAAAAGAAAAATCAATTAACATTTATATAAAAATGTATATTTTATACATTTTGTATCCCGATATTTAACTTCTGCACTATTTCACATCTTAAATTCTTACTTTACATTTTCATTGCCATTGACTGCTCTGTAGTTTTTGTGCACATGTAATAAATAACAAACAACTTAAACCCAACAATAATAATAATAATAATAATAAAAATATGATTTCACTAAAAAAACATGTAAACATTTAAAGTCTTCAAGATTCAAACAGGATTAACAGACTACAGCAGCGGCTCCATCAGGCTGCACTTATACTTAACAGCGCTTTGAGCTAAATGCTAACCATTGGAAGTTTAGCATGCTAGCATGCTATCATGAGCACAAAGGCTTCAGAATGAATGAAGAATCATTGCAAACCATAGAGTGTGTGTGTGTGTGTGTGTGTGTGTGTGTGTGTGTGTGTGTGTGTGTGTCAGATTTAAGCCCATGTAACCACGCTCTGACCTCAATCTTCATGCAGAGAGCAGATTAGTAAATCAGGGTGAGATTGGCTCGTACACAGAGAGGGATTAGTGAGTCTGCACGTGATTGGACGGTTGCCCGATTGTTAGTGAGACTCAAGACTGCAGCTGTTGATGTTTATGTTTATGTTGTTATTGTTTATGTTGTTGTTTATGTTGTTTATGTTGTTGTTTGTGTTGTTGTTGCTCTGCATTCCTTTTTATTCAAGGAATCATTTTGCATTTTTTGGGAAACACACTTATTTGCTTCAATGCAGAAAGACGATTGTTTTCTTACTGTAAATATAAGGCTACAGTCAGTTAGCTTAGCTTAGCATAAATACAGGAAACAGCTAGCCTGACTGTCCAAAGGGCACCATTACCAGCACCGCTAACCAGGACATAAATCAAAGTGTAATGTTCAGATGTTTTGGACAGAGCCAGGCTAGCTGTTTCCTGCCTTTATGCTAAGCTAAGCTAACCACTGACGGCTGTAGCTTCATATTCACTGTGACACAATGCTGAACTATTCCCTCAATGGATGTGTAAGTTGATTAATGATGTTAAATGAATCAATGAAACACTTCCTGCCTCTCCTCCTGTGTAAAGATGCCCTTTGTTCTCTGCTATTTATGGAACGAGCGTCACTAATCTGACCTGCAATTTCATTTTCACATAAGCTTGTGTGTGTGTTTACCTCACCTGTATCCATCTTACCTGTGTGTGTGTGTGTGTGTGTGTGTGTGTGTGTGTGTGTGTGTGTGTGTGTGTGTCTACAGGTGCTGGCCACAGGTCTGTCCGGTCTGTACTCGTCTCTTCCGGCCCGGCTGCAGGTTTACAGCGAAGACTGGCACTGTCTGGACCAGGCCGACTGGCAGCAGGTAATGATGACCACACAGTGAGTGAGTGATGAATGAATGAATGAATGAATGAATGAATGGATGGATGGATGGATGGATGGATGGATGGATGAATGGATGAATGGATCCATGACAGTAGTGAGTTTGTTGTTAATGAGTGAACAGAAAAGAGGTCCTGTGTGTGAATAATAGAAGGATTAACAGATGACGATGTTTGAGAATGTTTGAGTGAGTGAATTACTACGTTTTGGCTCTGATGATGGCGATAGATGAGTTATTAGAGTTCATCCTCTGGGGAACATGAATGTTTGCACCATAGTTCATGTCAATCCATCCAATCGTTGTTGAGATATTTCAGTCTGAAACAACCCAAAAGATTGTTTCCTGCAGCATTTATTTGCTCCTGCAGAAGATAATATTTACAACCAATGAGTTGCCTTCTGGTCTCTTTCTGCTCCTAAACTAAACTAATAAACAATAAATAAAAGACTGATTG
The DNA here is from genome assembly GCF_050575085.1 of Anarhichas minor. Lineage (NCBI taxonomy): Eukaryota > Metazoa > Chordata > Actinopteri > Perciformes > Anarhichadidae > Anarhichas > Anarhichas minor. Next base: position 329,033 of record NW_027466462.1, on the reverse strand, counting down.
ATCGATGACGTCACTCCTACCTGGTGTTTGGGTCCACAGGTTCCAGCTCTCGTCCACTTCCTGCACTCCCTGGACTTCTGCAGCGCTGTTACCAAGGTAAGGTAACACACACACACACACACACACACACACACACACACACACACACACACACACACACTCTCTCACACACTGATTGATGCTACAGCCAGCTGTCTGTCTCTCAGGTGGCTCATCCCTCCATCCGGTCTCAGCTGCTGGGTTACATCTACAACGGCTTCCTGGTGCCGGTCCTGGCTCCTGCTCTGCACAAGGTACGAAGACTCGTTGCTGTTGGCTAACGTGTTGATCGCCGATGCTGATAAAACATTTGGTGTCTAAATTACACAGTTTTTATCTGTTAGAATAGTAAAAGTAAAGAAGCAGCACATGAATTAAACGCTTCACGCTTCCATAAACGTTAATGTGTGTGTGTGTGTGTGTGTGTGTGTGTGTGTGTGTGTTAACGTGCAGCTGACGGTGGAGGAGGTGATGACCACCACGGCCTACCTGGATCTGTTCCTGCGCTCCATCTCAGAGCCCGCCCTCCTCCGGAGCTTCCTGTCCTTCATCCTGCTGCACGCGCACGACAACGTGCACATCCTGGACACGCTGGTCAGCAGGGTCAACACACCTTTCCAGGTAACGCACGCTTCTTCTTCTTCTTCTTTTTCTGCTTCTTTTGTTTCTTCTTCCTCCTCATCTTCATCACCTCTTCATGCTTCATCGCTCCTAATGAGATGAACCTTTGAACCGTTTCCGTGTCCTTCAGTTGGGCACGGTGTCGCTGGCTCTGTTCAGGACTCTGATTGGTCTCTTCTGTGAAGACGTCATGCTGCAGCTGGTGTTCAGGTCAGTTTCTCTGAACGTAGAAAACAAACACCAGGTATTAGATGTTGGTTCATCTGTGAGAAGAGAACCAATGGTGCTTGTTCTACCGTAGAATAGTAACTCAGTAAGAATAAAGAATAAACAACACAATAAATGTACAGTACAGATCCTCAGGGTGACAGATCAACAGATACATTTTAGATATGAAGAATTAATTTGCCAAACTAACCGTTAAGTCTGCATCCTTGAAGCCTTCTCTTTTGTAAAAATCAGATAAACTGTTTGAAAACATGTTAAATAAAGCAAAGAGACAGAACTCCGGCGCCCAGCATTGATCAGAGATACTAGCAGTTGCATTGGGTCTTCACGATCTCTTTCGGCAGTGATGCATGCTGGGACTGAGCGGCGTCCGTGTGTCCTCAGGTATCTGATTCCCTGTAGCCACCTGAGCGGGAAGCAGCGCTCGTCCCTAAAGCGGAGGGACTGTTGCTCCTCCGGCGCCGCCTCCTTCCTGCTCCTCTTGCCCTCCTGGAGTCCCGGGAACCTCCTCACCGTTACCACACACTCAGAGCACATCCACTGGCCCAAAGGAGCAGGTCGGTATCATTCAACGTACACATGTAAGTACTGTCTTAACACGTGCTATCACGCTAACATTAACCTTTCTGTCTGCGTCAGATCTGTCAGTGTCAGACAGCGTTGGTTACTGTCGGGGCTCAGACTTTCTGATGGATGTAAACTACCTGCACTACCTCTGGGACGCCCACCAAGCCATCTCTACTGCCCTCAGGTTAGTGCGTCCTCACCTCCTCCACCAGGAAATCAGGGGACGGACTACAGATCAACCGGGACCTTTTTGTTTAGATGCTGCTGATTGGAGCCATGAATGGTTATTATTTCGTAGTTTTGGCCATATTGTTGTTGTTGGCATAACCTATTACTCATTGGTTTTATTCTGGAGACACAGAGATTCCACATCAGACTAGTGACGGAGGAAACATTGAGTTTTGGGACATCTGCTGGGCATCATTTGGAATTACATTTTTTGGGAAGGATTGAATCACCTGTCGTTTTAAGGCCTCATGGCGACACTAGAGGGAAAATTAGGGGATCACTAAAGTCAGTAGGATTGGGCCTCAGTGGCTCTCAGTTTGATGGCAACGCATCCAGTTTTTGTTGAGTAGTGGTGAATCGACAGACAGATGATCCGTTGATCCAAATAAGATATTATCTTATATGTCCAGCATCTTCAGTTCTGATGAGTTCTGCTTTGTCTGCAGGGCTTGTCGGCTCTGGTCGTCTCCGTATGACGGGATCGACCCTCCACCTCAAGACTTCCGATCGGACACACCCGGGGACGACATAGAAGACGAGGACGAGATCGTACGGCGAGTCAACAGTGACTCCATCTACTCTTTCTTCATCGCTCCTCCGCCCTCAGCCCTCTCCCCGACGCCGTCCTCCTCAGATATCATCTCCACGGGCAACCAGGCAGGACGAGCCAGCTCCGCCCTGGAGCTGGAGTGGGACGACATTTTTGCAGACAACGATCCCTCTTCGCCAGCGTTGACGGACGCGGCACTAGCGAACGGCGGCGTGACCGCCGAGGTCGACAGATTCGTCTCGACGCCTCAACACATCCAGGAAATGCGACGCACTGCGACCAAGCTGGTGCGTGGCTCGTACGTGGAGGAATCTGAGTTCGAGGACGACGTTCTGGTCTACAATCTAGTCGCCCAGAGGGAAACGAAGGCAGACATTTTGGAGCGAATCATGGCGGCAAACCGGCGGGCACGCGGGGGCATCTCAAAAGGCCAGCGGGTGTTGACGGCGACGGCGACGACGATGACGATAACAACAATGTTTACGACAACGGGAAAGACCGTCATAGAAACGGTTAACAGTATAATGTCGACAAGGAGGAGGAGCGAGGACGGAGGGAAAGAGGAAAGAAGGAGCGAGGATTATGTGAAGGAGGTGAGGAGGAAGAGGAGTGAGGATGGAGGGAAAGAGATGGGGAGAAGGAAGGAGGAAGCAGAAGATGAGATAAAGAGGATGGATGTACAAGGAGGATGTCAGTTTTTCACCAACGGCTGTAACGCTCAGAATCACATCATCAACGAATGTGATGATACGGTCGAAGACAACGAGACATTTAAGCAAAACCTGAGTGACTTCAAAGCTACTGTCAATCACGAACATCGCAAAACACAACATCCCACGCCATGTTTACCGACTTTACCCAATGGCCACACTGAATTTGAGCCACGTGACCCTTTGGCGACCGATGCAAAGTTTCCAAGTCCGCCTGGCAACAGAGTCTCCAACAATGATGACTTCCTGTCCCAATACCACGAGCTCATGCTCTCTTTAGGGGTGGACCCGGACTGTGACGACGTCACTAACGACATCAACGCTTTCAGGAGGCGGGTGCGAGTGCTGAGGCAAAAACTGGAAGAAGAGGAGGAGTCCTTCTTTAGCTCCTCGTGGGATGACGGAGAGGAGGAAGAAGGAGAGGAGGAGGCGATGGAGGAAGTGGAAGAGGAAGGAGAGGAGAGGAACAGTAGCTGTAAGAAAGGCAGCAGGAGGCATGGAGTTCCCTTTACAGGTCTGTGTTTTCAACCACGACTGAATACGATGTTGAAGTGAGTAGAGAAGCACCTTGAAGGGGCTTTGTTGTTGCACAAAAGTCAGGGTTTCCTCAAACTTAACGAGCGAACAGAAAGGAAAAGTGGAGGAAGTGAAAAGTCGGCCACCAAAAAGAGGAGGGAGTCACAATGTAAATGTAAAGATAGCTGATAAATAATGCAGCAGAATAGTTTTCAATTTGACCTTTTCAGGTGACCAATCATTTCTTAATGCTCTTCTCTGGTCAACATCAAAGCATTATGCAAATATCATACAAGTGTAAATCCAACTGTTGTGCAGAAACTCATCTTTTAAAGATGCAACGACATTGGAATATTTATTTGATGAAGAGTGCAAGTTGAAGAAACGTTTGTAGAGCTTCATTTATTCTGTTGGCAGTAAAGAAGTTGCACATATTCTAATTTACTGAGATGTATTCTATAGTTAACAACGGTTGGTTAATGTTTTACTTGGAGACTCGTTAAAAGTGACTTAAAGAAGAATACATAAAGTAATTAAGAGGAAAATGTCAGATGTCCAAAAACAATAAGAAGCTGCGTTGCTGTCGGGTCATCACAGTTAAAATATCTTCATTACTGAATAATCACTTTTATTGGTTCACTAACCTGTAGGTCCGTTCATCAGCGTGCTGTTGTCCCGCCTCGAGAACCTCCTGGAAAACTCCATCGCCGTGAACCTGCTGGTGACGGGCATCCTGGCCCAGCTGGCGTCGTACCCGCAACCTCTTCTGAGGTCCTTCCTGCTCCGCACCGACGCTCACGACCATCCCAACGTACGCACACTGCACCAGGTAACATCCACACGTCATGTACGTCTGATGCCAATGCTTCAGGCCTCTAAATGATAACGACGGGGACCCGTTTATTCCCGTAGGTGTTGGTGTCGGTGCACGCTCAGATTGAGCGCTACGTGGCGGCCAGGCCGGACTTCTCCGCCCTGGTCACTCAGGCCTGGAGGTTCTTGTTGGCTAAAGACCAAGACAGCAAGTTAAGAGGTTAATGAACACACACACACACACACACACACTTCAACACACACACAGATGGGACAAGAAACCGCCCCAGCTGGAGGTTTTAGTGCCGGAATAAAACTCTGACGTAGTTTATGTGGAAGTTACAGCAGCAGTATTAATGGGTTTATTATGTTAGTTTGCTTTAAAATGGTTTGATCAGAAGATCTCATTCTGTGTCCGTTAAATATGAAGCTACAGCGAGGAGGCGGTTAGCAGCGACTCCAGGAAGTTAATCGTTAATCCTCCCGGTTGCTTGTTTACAAATCCTACTCAGGCGGTAAACTCCGGTCCTGCCGAGTGAAGCCAAAAACGTGCATTCTCTCTAGTGTCCACCAGGGGGCGACTCCTCTGGTTGTATAGAAGTCTATGAGAAAATGACTCTACTTCTCTCTTGATTTATTACCTCAGTAAACATTGTAAACATGAGTTTATGGTCTCAATCTCTAGTTTCAAGTCTTCTTCAATACAGCATGATGTTCATTTAGTACATTATGGTCCATTTAGAGTCAAACAGACCATAAAGCAGGGGATGCTTTAGGGCGGGGCTACTGTGATTGACAGGACTCTACCACGGTCTAGGGGCCATATGGCTTTTTGTTGAGGGAACCAGTGACGCTAACCTCCTGTGGGCAAACTAAAATACGACATCCTCTATGTGCTGCATGAATTCAAAGTCGTATATTTTCAGACACAGTTTGTCGATCTTTGTCTGAAGCCGTCTCTGTCACGTTCGTGTCCCAGAGTGCCTCCAGTCTCGGGGCGGCGACATCATCCTGGACCCGTCTCTCCCCAACGGCTCCGTGAGGACCGCGCTGGCCTTGCCTCCTCTCGCCGCCCTGCCGCCATGCCCTCCCATCCCCCCTCAAGCCAAGAGCCGAGTGTTCGCCATCGTCCTGTTCGCCGAGTTCCTGAAAGAGCTGGCCGCCATCGCCCAGGAGCACAGCGTCGCACTTGAATGCACCGCGGAGGAGTGACTCACCGCCCCCGCCCGGCTTTAAATATCTGAGAAACTGCCAAGCACAAAACATGCAACACGAATGATGTCACAGTATAATATTTACATGTACAGTATCTTTATATTTCTAGCAGTACTTGAACATTTTCCCCGTGTGAATACGGATGATATTTATATGTTGATGAATATTATTTTGAAGAGAAATCAAGTTTTCTATATATTTGTGGGATCAAACAGTTTTCTACTCTGTTTTCTGAACTCTTTGCACTTCTTGATACGGAACAAATTTTGGTTATTTCAGAGTTTTATTATTTAGTCTTATTTCAAAATGCCTGTGTCGGCCATTTTAAATCAACCTCATTTGAGCAGTAATAACAGTAACCTTAATCGAACGCATTGAAGTGACTTTACAGCAGATGTTCTTAACATTTATCAACACGTTAACTTGTCTGCTAGCTATAGCTGCTCGGGCTGAAGGTTTGGAAATTCAATTTGGAAACTTAGACACAAACCAGATCTGATTCAAAATGTTACGTCTTGAAAAGAAAAGCTTTACCTGCTCAACTTAATCATTGTTTATGCTTTAACAAGCTACTTCCTTCTTGTTGCTCCAAAATGTCTTCCTTTTTATTTTTTAGAGCAACTTTTTTGTTTTGAAGTAATACACAGCATGCGATAGTTGCCGGTTGCAACCAGCTGAATCTCCTCCGCTCACTCCTCCCGTTACAAGAGTGCAGATCGAGAGCCGCAGAGTGCAAAACCGTGGTAACGCAGTAACACCGACCCTTTTACAGTTTGTAGACAACGACGACGTAAGTGTTAGCACACACGTGTTCTGGTTGTCGGCTGTAAACGGGTTCATGATAAGACTACTTTAGGAGAGGAAGTCAGACGGCCGCAGTTTCACAAGCGTGGAGAGAACTACGGTGGCCTTCAGGTTACCTAAATATATAAGTGTTTGGTTTGTCCTTTCTGGGCTACTGTAGAAACGTGGCGGTTCAACATGGCGGACCCCGCCACCCGCTTCCAATGTAGATATGAAGGGCTCATTCCAAGCTAACGAAAACACAAGGATTCTTAGTTTCAGGTGTTTAAACACTCATGAAATCGTAGTTATGAATATTATATTATTATATATTCTGATAATAGATCCCCTGACATGCTACACACACTGGCCCTTTACAAACAAAAAAAGAGAAGCTCTTCAGTTGTACATCTTTGTTTTGTCCCCCTGTTGTGTTATTGAGCTGCTTCACCTCAACCTTTGAGCACATGTCCAGTAAATGTCTGCACCAGTTGTTAACTATTTGTCTTTACTGCTGCAGCTATTTGTGGATTTTTACAGCACTTTGAACCAGATGTATGACGTTTTATTACCTAAAATGAAAAGGATGAAACGGGCAGAGCATCTGTGATTGATTATGTCAACCTGTTTGTTTTCCTGTTGTGTCTTTATCTGCACACACACACGCACACACACACACACACACACACACACACACACACACACACACACACAGTAATGTCAAAGCCTTACTTTAACCAACACTGATATTTTAGTGCAAGAAACCAAGATGCAACAAATGAAATGAATCTAAATTCTTCTGCAATCACCAGATGTTGATTTTTCTCATTTGCTCTTCTATCAACGTGCATTTCATTGTTTTCAGTGTAAAGTGTGTCATTTGTTTTTGTTGTCAGGCTTCTACGGCGTTCTGTGTGCAAAATCAGGTCGAGTGTGAAATCAGACATCGTTCAGCAAATACAGCAGAAATACTTTTCTTCTCAAAAGATGAATAGAAAGTGACAGCAACTGCTTTTGCCGCTTTTGATGCGACTGACTGCAGCCTTCACACTGCCAGCCTCTGCACAGTGCACACTGTGTTACCATGGGGGCGTTATGGGATGCACTGCCGTGTGTTGATGCTGCCTCCTGCTGGTGAAGACCAGCTGGGCCTCGTCGCTGCTCTTTACCGTTTCTCGTCTCTGCTTTTGGAATAAATTATTGCCAAAATGACGTAAAAATAATAAAACTGATTTTGACAATCTGATTTTCAGAAAACATCCTGGAGATGTGTTTGTGTGTTTCTTGTTGTATTTGTTATTAATTACATGATGCACTAATTCAAAAGGCTTCCTAAATGTATTTGGCTCCTGTCCAGTGGAAACCTCGTATCTCCAGATGTGGTATTAGTGTATTAATACTTTTACTGCAGTAAAAGATTGCTGTCTGCAGGGTCAAACACTACTCTTTGATATAAGTACGTCAATATACAATCAGAAAGATATCAGCTGAGACAGCAAGTTCGTCTCCTCTTCGAGAAGCTGTGGTGAGCTAGTTCCTGTTGGTAACCTGATTATGTATTCAGGTTACACAGACGTGAGGGCACAGACGGCACAGAGTCGGTAAACTTTGGTGTTTTTCAACGTTTGCAGGAGAAGAAGAGGAGGACAGGAGGTGATGATGAAGAAGGTTTACCTGCTGATTTGGGTTCTCGGTGAGTCAGAGAAAGAACTGTTTGCTCTGAAATATCTCTGCTTCATTGTAACAAGGATCTTATTTCAGTTTGGATCAGTGAGGTAAATCTCTTTCATATCATGTCTTCTTTCAGACTAGTGGAAAGAAAACTTCCAAAATATACATTTAGGTTTTTATTTTACTTCTTTATCTGTTTGCGTCTGTAGATTTATCTTAAATTTACCAAAAGTTACCATTACATAATGCCTCATTAACATATTGAAACATAACATTTCAGTAAACTTTTAACACAATAAATACTCCTCTTAATGTGAGTGATGAAGTGGTGAAGTTTCATGGTGATATCTATGAGTTCATGTGTTCACCTGTAGAGTCTCTAAATGTCTGTAATGTAACTAAACGTCTCTTTAAAGGACGTTTCCTCTCAATGAGTTTGTTCTCAGACTCTGATGATAAATCTCCACTTCAGCAGCTCTTACATTCACCAAACTTCACTCGTTCATTCCTCTCTGTGTGCTGAAGGTTCACACATCACTCACACACTCATTTATACTACATCCCCTCTTTAAAAACCTTTGACAACAGAAGAAAACAAGAATTATGAACATCTTTATCCAATGTCCAGATTTATGTTCTGGATAAACAAAACTAAATTATGTTTATTTTTCAGACTTCTCACTTATCATTGCCTTTATCTCTGATCTAAAATGTAAAAAAAAATTCTGGGAAATTTCCATTAAACTACTCACAACTTACGTAATAACTTATTCTCGCTGTTACAAGTGTAGCAGACACGCTTTGTATTGAGGGGTCACAAATAAAAACAGCTAACAAAACAGCTTGTTGTTGCATTTTAACACACTTTGATTGCTCTTCCTGTAGGTGCTGCAGCTGTTTTATTAAAGGGAGACGATGATTACGATAACTTGGATTTTTCAGCATCTGGCATCGGTGAATCAAGCTACGACCTATTCATACCTGGTAACTTGACACTCACAGATCCATGGCTAGTTCAAAATGACTCTTCCTCTCTTTCTTCCTCAGGTAACCTCAATCTACTCCATGATCACTCATTTGTTTTATTCATGTCAACACTATGATAACTAACGTAGCCGATCCGTCCAACTCTTTAAGATGGATTTGGGGGAAGTTTACAGTTAAAGTTGAAAAAATAAACAATAAAGTTTAAAACAAAATCAAACCCCTGTTCTGCTTATCCAAGTACGTATTTCTAAAATAAGCTTCCAGACATTTGACATTTTTCTTTATCATACTGTAATATAAGGGCTATCAAGCTAACCGGGGACAGCCAGCCAACTGATAGAGGAAGTAATATGCCATGCATTGAGATGTGGATCGTGAAGGTGCAGCGTTTAGGTTGGTGGATGGGTGTTTTACATTCATCTTTAACCATAATAGTTTGTTTGGCACAATCACAGTCACATAGAAAGCGAGAAAAAAACATTGTTGTTTTTGCAGAACTCTCCAGTATCTACGTTCTCGTCTTCAAATAGTACAAACTACAACAACCATACATTTTATGTGCCACATGAATTTGAGCTTAGATTTCCAAACAGAGGAAGCTATTGGTACCAATCACTTTTATTTAACTTCCTGAATCTAAGTTACAGTTAGCTGGAGTGCACCTCGACCCCTTCAATAACTCTTTCTGTAATGAAATGATGTACAACTCTGAGAACAAAATGCCAGAGAAAACAAAGCTTGTGGTTAAATAGCACTAGCATTTTTCTGGCTTGCTAGTGTGTTAGCTGTTAGCTTACCAGCTCCTAGAGTCAAAGATGGGTAAACCTTGCTGTGCCACTTTGTGGTGTGACTGGGCCTTTTACTCATTCATAAAATGTTCTCTCCCTCGTGTTGTTACATTTTAATGGCTCACCTGTCGTCTCTCTCTACCTACAGATGCAAGAAACACCACCAAGGACTCTTCCTCCTCCTCCACAGCTAACCTCCACCCGCTCTGTCTGGTCTATGTTCTCTTGGTTCTGTTCATGTTAGCATATTAAAATAGCATCTTATTTAATGATAGACTTAGTGAATACACCTTTATCTCTGAATCTCTTTATTTTATCCAGCCAGGATATGATTTTGTTTGCATTGCTTGCTGGAGTTATTGCGATGTGTCTGTATGCAGATGATGCTGCTCATTATCTTTAATTTGCTTCCGATGTACATTATAAAGTAACTAAAGTGAAAATGTTTCAAATAATTTATGAGTAAAAATGTTTGATCAATAAAGTTTGATATAATTAATAATAATAATAAAGTTTTTATTTTGTTGTGGATTTCAATAGAGCAGGTCCATTACTTTTGGGTGCTGGAACTAATTTCAGTGTTTACTTTATTATTATGGTTTTTACTTACTAAATTAATAATAATTCAACGTGAAATACGATCTTCAATTGCAAAATTAGAAACACTGAACCAAAAATATCAACTTTTCAGGAATTTAACATTGATGGCACAGAACATTTTAGTGCTAATCTATTCAAATGGAAACGCTTCTGAACTAAAGTTAGTTAGCTACTTGGTTCAGGTTAGAAAAAAGGTCATAACAACGCAACAACGTACCGCAAAAACGTACCGCAACAACGTAACGCAACAACGTAACGCAACAACGTAATGCAACAATGTAACGCAACAACGTAACGCAACAACGTAACGCAACAACGTAACGCAACAACGTAACGCAACAACGTAACGCCTACCGCAACAACGTAACGCAACAACGTAACGCAACAACGTAACGCAACAACGTAACGCAACAACGTAACGCAACAACGTAACGCAACAACGTAATAACCGGAAGTACCGGAATTAAACAACCGTCTTTAATATACTTTGTTTTGTAACGTCACGTACAACAGCATCACGTAACAAGCTTAAAGGCAACGTTGACTTTTGATTTCACACCAGAATAGAGCAAGAACAGCGGTCTCCTTGGTGAAAGTCCTTTGTTTGTTTCGTGGTATTGCTACTTGTGGGATCTGAGTACTTCTTCCACCCAATCAGACTCTAAAATCTGACATTTTTTTCATCAAAATCAAATTCCACTGGTGCTGCTGTTGACATCACATCTTGGCCAGTTATCCAAAGATTGAAAAAAAAAAAAAACTAGATGTTTTAGATAAGTTTCTCAACTTGTCGAGAAGTAAGACATTCTTAGACTGATCTGAAATCAGTGAAATCTTTAAAAATAAATACAGCTGGTTTTCAATAGCTTTTAGAGGAGGTCTGCCAAATGTAGTTGCAGGGGTGTCATGATGCCGTTTGTGTGCACTGTATGTTGTGGCTGCAAACATGACAAAGTGAGAATTAATACTTTGCAGGTCCTATTGATGTGCTACTGAGGTGGGGAACCAAAAACTGAGCTAGCATCCTGTGTCAATCTGCAGCTAGCGCTGCGGTTGATTACTCAGTTCCTGAATACTGACAGATACCGAGAGAGAATAAGAGGGTAGAGAGACAGAGAGTATAGCAGAGAGAGAGCGAGAACGAGTGTGGGTCTAGATGTTGAGACAAAGAGGGGGGAGAGAGGAAAGGTTAGGGTGGAGAAAAAACATACAGTAGCCGGAAAGTACCAGATATAAGAAATAGCAAGAGGAAGAAGGATAAAAGTGAGCTGGCTTTGCTCAAGGGTTCATCGTCATTTCAACACGTTCTCACTCCCAGCACAGATGTTGAACCTCCTCAGCAGGTCTCTTCTGCCGCGAAGGCGCATCGGCTCAACTCTGAGCTCCCTCCGGATGTCTGAGCTCCTCAACCGTACCTCTAATGCTGAGCCCAGTCTCCCTACGAATGAAGCTCATTTCAGCCATTTGTAATGTGTCGGAACCACAAAAACAATTCCCATTTGACGAGTTGAAGTGGGAACGGGATGAAACAGGAAAGAGTTGAATTCCCACAAAGTTAGAAAAACATCGTATCATAGTACCACTGTTATGTGTCCACATACTTTTGGCCATCTAGGATTAGAACAGACACAAAGCAAGAGATGGAGAGTGAGAATAAAGCAAAGAAGGAAGGGAGGCAACATGTGAGTTGTAGGTGGGATGAGAGACACAACAAGAGAGAGGAGAGGGGGAGGAGGTTGAGAGAGAGAGAGAGAGAGAGAGAGAGAGACAGAGAGAGAGAGAGAGAGAGAGATCACAAAACAGAAAGCTCACTAAAAAGTGAGAGAAGAGGAAGAGAGTTTGTGGAAAAAGGAATAACAATAAAGAAAATAGGACCCTCCACAGCCTTGTGGATGATCCTCCACCATCTTTAAGAAGATATTTTTAGAGAGAGAAGTAAATTCGTCACCACGATGAAGTCGTGGAGTCGCCTCTGCTTCCTCGGTGAGTTCAGACCAAACTGCCTCAGATGTTAAACTCTTGTTCACCTTTCAGAGCGATATCTTACAGAATTATTTATTGATTTATTGATATCGACTACATTTGTACGCTGATCTCCTGCACTCACACAGACTCCAGCAATTCTAAACTTTCCAGGCTGGAGTTCAGATTGTTGAATAAGACGCTGCAGACGCCTCGTGGTTTCACTGATCATGGTGTCGATTCAAGAAGTTCTTGTGAAATCTCTAATCTAGCTGCTCCCGCTTCCATCCGTTTAATTTACCAACACTTCCAAGGCCTTGATTTAGTCTCAAATCTACTCTTGAATGTCCTTGAATGATTTTAAGGTTCATTCAAGGACTCGGGAACATAATGCAGGAAGTCATGTGGAGCACACCAATGCTTCGATACAAGGGGGAACTTAAGACTAAGTGACTAAAAGTGAACTTTCAGGAAATTACAAAGCAAAACAGTCAATTATTAATTTTAAACCATTTTCACATAATTAGTCTTTACTGTCACTTTGTCTTTATGTTCCCTGACTTTTCTCAACAGCACAGCCTCATTTAATCTGCCTAAAATGTGCAAAAATAATGCAGGTATTATTGCCCAATTTATTGATCTTCCTTATTCAATATGAAACTAAGTACATCTGAATATATATATATATATTTATTTTTGAAAATGATGGGAGGCATCAAGCAATCGTTAATTAATTAATTAATCTTATTAATCCGATTTCTTCTGCCACAGAAAGTATGAGACACTGTGTATATATGAAGTATGTTATATGGGGCATAAAGCATTTCATGCATTACATATTAAAATAAATCAAATGATCTCAATAGAAGATCAAGCTCCAGTTTTCAAATCACGCAGCAACAGACAGTGCAGAGGTCAACGTAGGCAGAATAGAGTGTGACTATATTATGCTTTAGATCTACCTTCTCTACTGCTCTTCTTTACTTCACTGATCACATTTTCACACCAACGTTTGTCTTTCTTCACACGTGTGAAAACTTGTTGCATCAACAGATCTGTGAAGTAAAACTAGCACCTTCAACAAGTTGACCTGTCAACTGCAACAGAGAATATGTGCAGAAGGTTTCAGAGCGGACGCTCCTTTAGCTTACATTAGCCAGAACCTGTGTACTTAATTAATATGAATACAAATGTTTGCAGTACAAAGTAAAACATCATCTAAAAGTCACATTTGTTGTTTATGTTCCTCCCCTCATCATTCTCTCTTTCTGTTTCAGTTCTAGCAATTTCTTCAATTTCCAGAGGCCAAAATACATCTACTGTTGCTGCAGGTGAGGGGAGGGAAGGTACAGTGACGACGGACTTGATAACTGATTTATTGTGGATCAGGGTTGGTCGTGTCCGTCATGGACAGTTCTGTATTGCAGTGGTTCCCAAAGTGTTTTAAACTAGTAATGTCATCACGCCGATTGTGAGTGTGGGATCAGTTTAAGTGTTTTTATATATTAAACATACATATATATATTTATATATACATTAATATATACATTACATATTAAAGTGAGAAACAAGTCTTAAGGCAGCCTTAGCTTGTCCTTGAGCAGGCAGCAACTTCTGGTTCTGAAATGTGAAGCCAGCATTAGCTTAGCTTGTACTTAGCTCCACCCCCTCACCAAGATGGCTACGGCCCAAAAAACATGATGGTGACAGCTGAAAACAAGGGTGGTGACGGGCCAAAAAAATAAGGTGACGACAGACAAAAAAAACACGGCCAATATGCCGAACTCAAGGCTTCAACAGCAGTCCAGAAACCAATGGGTTCCCTTCTTACATAGAGTCTTGAACCACTTTAGGAACCACCACGTATTGTACTCTGCAGTCCTGAAATGTGAATGTCTTGTCAGGTAATATCTGGATGTGACTTCATGTGCTGTGTTAAGCATGTTGGGCTCTGTACTGTTTTTCTGTTGTCCCTTCACCCTCCGTCTCTGAGTCACAGCCATGGGGACAGGGCCCACCACATCCTGTATCGGTGTCGTGTGAGGGGAGGCGGTCTCGGAGCCACAAAGTCTGATTCTGTTTGCGTCTTTCACGTCTAATACAGATCCTGAACTCAACCCTACCCCACCTCCGTTACAAGCTGAACGTCAGAATACGACTACCGGCACCACGCCGCCCTCCTCGTCTCCTCAGAATGATCCATCAACCAATACAACAGATCTGCCTCCATCAGGCTCTACGGTAACAGCCAACCTGAGCCCGTCATCCTGTAGCATGTGACCACCCAACAACAACTCAATCAATCAAAGTGGAACCTGAAGTTATCTTCTCATTACTGAGGAGGTCGTACCACACCAGACTTTATTTCATGCTGAAGACATTATTCAACCTTTATTCTCTGTCTTTCTCTGAGAAAAATAGACGAATACATAATGGTGACCAGTTGTTCTGATGGTTGATAATCACGTGGAACTAAAAGGAGACAATTGCTTTCTGGAACGTCGGAAATGAAACACAAAAAGTTATCCTTTCCTGAAAATGTTTGGGTAATACAGCGTGTTTAAATTGAGCTAAAATAACCCCAAACACTAGCACTGTCCTTAAAAAACACTGTAAACTACTAAGAAACAATACCACAGTGCTGGAAAGTAACTAAATACATTTACTCAAGTGCTGAACAATTTGTAGGTACAAGTACTTTAATTGAATATTACTATTTCGCTACTTTCCACGTCTACTCCACTACATCTCAGGAAACAGTTTAGTTACTTTGATTGAGATTAATGATACAGTATATTTAACAGATTAATTATGTTTTATTATAGATAAATAAGATAAGACATTATTGGTCGTTGGGGGGAAAATTCACAATCTACTCAGCAGATAATGTTTTATAAAGCAATTAAGATAAATCTTAACTGCACCACTAAAATACAATAAGATAATAAATATATATTATTCTGAAATGGGCCATTCTGCATAATGAGTGCTTTAAGTACATGTTGATGCTTTTACTAAACGTTGTACTGCAGTATTTCAACAGTGAGGTGTTGCTACTTTTACTTGAGTACATGATAGTACTTCTTCCATCACTGCAATAGAACATCTCCACGGTTTAAATGCAACACATTAAAAGCTGAATTCACATGAATTCACCCCGTGCGTGGTCACTCACACAGTAGATGTCAGCTGGTCGGTTACGTGAAGCTTTAACCGTCTTTTACAGACTCGAGAAGCAGAAACATCCGGTACAGACGGCCCGCTTACGACGATAACAGATGAAGTCAAAAGCAGCACATCGACACCGACGGCCATACCAGGTACCCGACTGGTGCGGATGCAGAAGGCCTGCTGTGCCTCAGTGTGTCTTCCTGTGTGTCAAACCACAACCATCACATGCTCACACTCTCTGTTACTGCTAACCGCCACACAAACACTCACTCTGACACATAACAGCCGGTATGTCACCCAGGTCTTTTTATTGTTTGGATAAAACAAGCTCTCTGAAGAGATCACTTTGGGCTCTGGGAATCTATTTACTTCTGTTTTCTGATGTTTAACAGCTGAAATGATTAATGGATTAATCAAGAGGGGAAGAAAAGGTTTATGTCTGTATATTATATTTATTTATGTTCTCCACGAGGGGGCATGAACCTGTTTGGATTGAGTTACTGAACGTTAACCTGAAGTCTGTTTCTTTTCGTAAAAATTGAAGACGCGGGTCATTCGTCCTTTAACTGGGGTAAGTTTATTGTACTGTTACGTTTTCTATTATTAATCAGTGTAAACCAGCATCTATTCTATTCATCCTTCTGTCCCCTACTGATGCTCCTGCAACTACTATTAAACTGACTTATTATAATGTATATAATTACTTTTTAAGGTGTAAAACACTCAAAAAGGCCCAAACGTAATTAGATAAACTCTACAAGTGGCACGAAGACCCTCAAAGCTAATGAAACCGTCTCTGTCTGCAGGCTATGTGATCCTCGTATTGATCATCTTGGTGATCATTATTCTGTGTGCCATCCTCTACTTCCTCAGGAGAGTCTCCAGGGTAAGACAACCACGTTTTTCATGACATCTCCTTTAAAATACACATTTTACATCCGCTCGTTCAATGCTAAGCAGTTAGCGCTGACGTTGCGTTTGTTTGTTCGTGTAGACGTACTCGTTCGACCTCCATCGTCCGGCTCCCGCCAACCATCTGAACGAACCCATCGGCACCTTTGAAACAGTCTACCTGGACGACCTGGGTGTGTTGATGTTTTTAAATGACTGTAACATGAGTGTGTATGAGCATGTCCTGACGCGTGTTCTCCGGGTTGTGTGTTGTATTTCAGAGCGACCATCTTCTAAAGACCAAGTGACCACCGGCGACCTTCCACCTCCTCCTGTATCCAACGGCACAACTCTGCCGTCGGAGGAACGGCGCTCCGATGGAGAGAGCGGTACATCAAATGCTATATTACAATATTTAACATTGTGAAGTCAATACCATTAAAAACTCTTTCGACAGCAAACCATGTGGTGAAAACCCAAACACGAGCTAAACTGTCATCCATCACAGGCTACATGAGTCTCTAGGTTATAGATATCAATGTGTAGTCCATGAAAATACCACCAGCTCATATTATCACAGGAAACAGGAAACTATGGATCTAGCATGGATGCACTGAGCCCAGTTTGCCACAAGAGGAAATCAAACGTTTCTCGGATGCGTTTATGTTTTCCCCTCCATGACTCTTGAAAACTAAAGTCAAGTTAAAAGCCTCATCCTCACCACAAACACCTGTTCCTGTGTTAGTTTCCATGTTATCAACAACGCATCTTGCCTCTGATCAAATCTCTGTTTTGTTCTTAATAGCTCTCCATTAAAAACTTAGACTTTTGTCACAGAGTCGAGGTAATGTAGGTCACGAGATGACAACAAGAAATAAGGTTCTCAGGTAGTAAATAGAACAGATGACAAAGGGAAGAAATAGAAGACGCCAATAATGGTGTTCTCTGGTATTATAAATATAAATATATATATTAAATATATATTAAATATATTAAATATTCTCTGGTGCACTCAGAAAACATTCCCGTCTTACCTTTCCTTCTCTCCTTCTGCTCGCTCCAGCTCCACAGGAACAGCCAGATGCAAACGGTACGGAGACGTCGCCCACCAGTAACACCAGTAACACCAGTAACACCAGTAACTACAGTCCCTCGCTGAGCGACGGCCCGGCGGACAAGCCACCCAGCCCAATGAGCTGTATTAACATGTTCTTCGATGCTGTTGGGGAGGACCAGCAGAACGAGAACAACAACAACCCGTGTAAGATACTTAAAATACATACAAACACAAAATACCAATACAAAAACCAGCACACAGCAGTATTAGTAGGCCTAGAGTAGTATTTGTTTGAGTATACTGAACTTCATGTTCATGATTGGTGGAATGACCCTTAAAGGACAGGAGCCGGGCAGGTGTCATGGATATAATTACAATATGTGCCCAAATGAACAAAATGTGGTTTTAAACCACCTTGTCAACGTTTAATATACGGTATGAGGTACGCCAAAGAGTATACTCAAAAACGTTTGCGCTGCATTCAATTTCAGTTTCAGTTCAGAGAGAATAAAAGTGCATTTTGCTGAATATTTTATGAAAATATATCTAAATCTAAAATGTCATGTACTTTTTTTATCCCCTTTTCTTTAGCGGTTTGCTCCAGGGACCCGTTTGTTGAAATAAACCTTGATGAGGCGGCGTTGTGCGATCAGCTCCTCATCTCTCCGGACGCTTCTTCTTCTGTCCTCCCCTTCTCCTTCTCCTCTTCATCTTTGCACCTCCAATGACGACCCCACAGCTCAACATGGAGGTCACGACTGTGGCTGTAAAAAGGTCTTCAAGTGTTTCGGTCTTTTATTTGCCAGTGAAGAGCGTATAAATGTGAACCACCAAGCTGGAAACAGAAAGAGCTCGCTTACGCTTCATGTTCTGGGTTGTGTGGATGGATTCAGCACATCCTGATAATGGGTTTATATCTAAATGGACATAACTGTCAAACAAGAGTTAGCTCAGTTAACCTGAACTAACCACCAGCTAAGCCAATGAGCCAGATGACTCAGCGATTTTAGCTGGTGCCTTCAGCAGCAACCTGTTTTATTAACGCTGTCTCTTAAAAATGAATTAGGCTTTTTGTAATGAGAGCTATTATTTGCTGTAAGCACTGTTTTCTCAAACTACAAACATATGTTGTTATCAAGCTATTAAACATCTTGTATTTCTACTGGCCGTGTCCGTTTCAATCAATACGCACTAAAGAGTCCACACTATACGAGGGGTTCACCATTTTATAGGACTGTAAACTGTATTTTACCCGAATGGACTCAAAGTATCCCACAATGCAAAGTGAAAAGTAGTACTACACATATGATAAGACTGATACTGCGCATCTTTATCGTATTAGATAAAACTGATGTTGACAAACTGTACGAGTTGCAGTTGAAAAAACGTTACAAATCGCAAAATGTTTAAAATCGCAACACAATGGTGTTGTGACTTAAGTTTAGTGGTAATGTCTTATTGTTGGGCCTCTGGTGAAAGTGCCCTTCTTTATGCTGATTATAAATAAATAAAACATACTTCAGAGACAATAGAGACACATTTGGTGATGCTTCCTGTTGTCAGTGTTTTTGTGTACATTGTGTAATGGATGAAAAACATTTTATAGTTTGGAAAGAAAAGTGCTCGGTGATCTGGGACGATAATTGATCCTGGGGTTGTGTGTGAGGTCTTTTTGGCTGCTGTTGTGTTGAGCTGCATGTTGGTGAAAAAAGAGAACAAATAAAGAGAAATGAGTCTTACGGTGGAATGGGGAGAATGTCTCGGGATACCGCAAGCTAGAAGCTTGAGCGCAGGAACAACGATCTGGTGAGGAGAGGGAGGAGAGCCGGGGTTGATAAGCTGTGAGGTGATGAGCTGATTGAAGGCAGGTGCGCTGGTGGGTAGGGCCCACGTGGGTGGCAACACAGGAACGAGACACACACACACACTCATAGGTACACAGCGGGGCGAAGCGGGGACCCTGAAGATACGAGGACAAGTGGGGACACAAAAGAAACATTAAGGAGAGCGAGACGTTAGATGCACGTTTCCTGTTTGCGGAACAACACAAATGGTGTCCCACGTCATTTACTGAGCACTTCCCTCGCCTCTCTGCCAGTAAATGTTTTTTGTCATGTGTTTGAAGCGGAAAACTTCTTGATGACATCTGAATCATGTGAAAGAAGGCCGATCTACTATTGGTCCGTCTCGTGTAGCGGACAAGGCCAATAGTAATAACAACATATATCACTGCAGTTTCTCTCTACTGTATGCAACAGTGATGCGATGCATCTATTACCTCAACAACAGATTAAACTGTAAGAGTCACTGACTGCTTTCAGTTTGTGACGTTATCGTACAACTCTAGTTTTAGTTTAAAAGTAAACTGAGTTCTTTCTGTCTGAACACAGAACATCTACACTGTTAAAAACAAGCCGTTAGTGACACCTAGTGGAGAAGAAAGGTAACAACATGGTGACTCCTTTGTAGAGTTTAGACACTTATAATTAGATTGAATAAAATCAAATGCTTTCATCAGATTGAATGTGTTTGTAGAATGTGAGAAGAACTTATTCATGAACTTAAAGTCATTTATTTCTTAATTCTTAAAGAACAAATCGTCGAGTAGAGATGCAACAAGTTCATTTAAGTTACCTTTTATAAAGGAATCAGATCATGAAAAATATGAAGAATGTATTACATATATTGCAAACAAGGCCTCAAGGATTAAATATATGCACAAAATAATTCACAGACACAATTAAAATACAGATGTTTTTTGCAACAACAGAAAATATGTAATACCTGCAAAACTAATGAGCTTCAGCTGTTAATTAGCTCATATTAGCATGCTAACACGCTAAATAAAGATGGTGAACATGGTGTACATTGTGGATCTCCCTCTGTGTGTGTTGTAAACGGAGCTTTTCCTGGCTTTGTAGATAAAGTGACATTTAGTGGATGCGATTGTGCCCCTCTTGCTAGCTCACCATGGTGACGGCTCAGCCGGGGCCATGTTGAGAGCCACTGAGAGGCAATAGCAATGCTCCGGATTTGGCGTTGATCACCTTTTAGTAAAAGCACTATAATGTAGAAATACTTTTACAAGTTAAAGTAATGAATTCAAAATCTTACTCAAGTTAAAATACAAAAGTATAAAAAATGAACATAAATCACTTGAAGTAGCAGAAGTAAACGGACTCATTATGCAGACTAACTAACTCGTTAATGTTGCAGCTGGTAAAATTAGAGTAATATCACAACTTGATATGCTGCTGCGCAGTTAAAGCCATAACAATGCAGAATATTTTCAGTTGATGGCGTTTTGAGCCATTTTCAACCATGAAATGTTGACTCAGCTACATTCCACCACTGCCCACGGACTTCATCACTACAGGACTACAGACAAACCTGGTCTGTTCCCTGCTCGTTCTCCTCCGTCTCTCATCTTTAGGACGCTATAGCTTTTGCTTTTACTACCAGAAGGCGTCTAAGTGAAAACAAAAGTCCATATATTTCTTTAGTCTTTTAATTTACATATAATAATAATAGAGCTACATGAACCGCTACCGTCATGCAGTAACGTTCTCGTCAAAGTGGCCAGTTTATTAATGTACTTTGTGTACTCTTTAGTGGTAGAATGTAACTACTCATTTATTGTACAAATTTGAAGTACTTGTACTTTAAGTATGTCCCGTTTAAATAACTTTATAGTTCTACTCCACTACATTTCAGGGGAACTATTGTGTTAGTAAGTATTTAGCTGATAATACTTACATACTTTTACTTAAGTAAGGTTTTGAGTACATGGATTTTATTTTATTTTTTCTACAGAATGGTATTAGTACTTTTAATGTAGTAAAAGGATCTAAATACTTCCACCAGTGTTACTTTTTTACCACAGTGATGGTTCGCTGATTAAATACTCGTATAGATAATAAGATAAGAATCAATATGACGGCTCAGTGGTGGTCTGTGTGAGTTCAGCACCACGGACAGAGACAGCGGTTACTGTATCACTCTACACGTGTTATTTATACGACTGTTCTTCTTCATGAGTCGTCTCCTCGTGAACAGATCCACTCAGTTCAACCACAAGAGGGCGCAGCAGGCTTTCACACAGACCTACAGCTAAACACCCAACACTGTTTACCTTTCATCCCAATCTATCAGTGTCAACGCAGCGGCTCCTTTTATTAGTTGATTTTTAGCATCATGATTGTAGAAAACCTTTTTTCTCTTCTTTTAAACATGTTTGTGGACAAACTGTCCTGCAGCAGATTTCCTGGTGAAAGCGTTCTGTGTCCACTAGCCTTATCAATAAATAATAATTTTCAGTTTGTCACTTCATTTCAATAAACCTCATGAACCACCAAATCCAATGATGAATTGAGTCCTATACATATTGACTTGGAGCAAGCTTTTGATTTTGTCCTCATAGACGTCTAATCTACAAGAATGTGAGAAGTTCTTTAAGCAGTAACGGTCTCTCCTGCAGTGCTGCTGGAGGTTGTGTCAAAGTAAATCCATTTGTTGGTTTAAACCTCAACATTGTGTCCAACAATACGTTTTGTCTCCCACTTTGTATATTTATTTCTTAATTTACCGGGACAGTGCACATTAATCAACACTTCAGTCTCCACCTCAATGTGCCAGAGTTAGATAGAGTCTGTAGTCCCCTGGACAGGTTATCAGTAGAATGCTACAGCAAACACTGTCGAACAACACTGTACGTATGCTGACAACACATGAAGAAGAACAGTTAAGAATAAACACGGTCGGTATCCATGAAGTAAGGTTTGATGTGGATCAGGTGTGATGTTTGACACCTCGTGTAGAAACAGACACACTGTTTAAATAACAGACACGGTGACTTACAGTGAAGGGAAATAGTTGTTGCTGGACAGAGAGGGGGTCTTCTGCCGTCTCTGTCCGTGGTGCTGAACTCAGACGGTCTGATTGTTAATGTGTTAGTGTCGATCAGGGGTATTCAACTAAAGTCCAGCGAGGTCCATTAGAGAGAATTTCCTCGTCCAAAGGTCCGGAGCACCAAATAATGTCTCAACTTGTTCTATCACTGAGTCCCATGTATAGCGAAGTAGCCAACAGTTGTATTAACGTCTGTATGTCGTCAACATCTGACTGTCAAAGCAAATAAAGAAATAGAAAAATATCTAAACAATATTTATTGTCAGATTTCAAATTGAACTGGATTCAATAATCAATAATTATAATTCAATAATTATAAATAATATACTCTAATAATAAATAAATGTTCTCTTATTTCAAGTAACATGTAGGCTGAATTAAACAATACAATACATATCAGAAAGCTTTTGAAGAATGTGACTCTTAAAATAAAGTACTTAATTTTAGAAGAATGAATTGAACTGAATTGTCTTTGTCCTGCAGCTTTACACTGTGAGGTGTGAAGTAGTCAATCAAAAAAGCCACGATATCCATATTATGCTCATCTTCTAATAAGGGGCTTTATGTGTGGTTATTAAACAGATTGTTTCAGCTCTATTCTCTCTGTTGACGTCATTGTTGGGCAGTGAATTCATGTGTTAGGATTCTGATCATTTTGGGCTCTTAGATCGTTTATTTTTTCTACCTTCATTTCAGATTTCAGTGCGTGCTTTGTCTCGTAGTGACGCTTCACATGACCGCTTCTAAACTCACTCCGTGGTCTCTGTACGTACGAGACGTACTGGTTTTGAACTGTCTGTAGGAAGAATGAAGATATACGAGTCTGTACATTCCTGGTTAAAGAGTCTGGTCTCTCTGGTCTCTCTGGTGTCTCTGGTCTCTCTGGTCTCTCTGGTTTCTCTGGTCTCTCTGGTCTCTCTGGTCTCTCTGGTGTCTCTGGTCTCTCTGGTCTCATTTCTCTTCTTAGAGAACGTCATGTGAAATAACTTCTCTGACTGTTGGGTCTCTCGTCTCCTGTGTGTGTGTAAATGTCACTGGAGTTGAGGCGTTTACAGGAATACACACACGTATGATTTACAACACATGTGACCGAGTGCCGTACAGGCTGGAGAAGCTGTGCCGGTAAAATTAGAAGCGCTCTGTTCGAATTTATTTATGATCGACTATCGGTTTTAGGTCCGGGTCCACATACAACGGCGTTTGGGTCCGGAACCGCCTATTAGTGACCCCTGGTGTAGATGTTTAACGTTCTGCTAATTCAACCTCTTTACACTGTTGGGTAGTTTAACATTACAGCATGAACACTGAACAAGTCATCAATCTCAATAACAAATGTCATAATGACATTACGAAATACAAAAGGGTTTTTGGAGCACAGCGTTGGAGGATTCATCCTACTGGATATCATCAGATTAGAGGTCTTCAAGGACAACATCTCAAGCTTTCGTTAAGTCGATATTTATTGGAATCTATTCGTTGTTGGATTTGGTGTTTTCATGGGATTCATTGGTTGGTAGAGACATTTAGAAAATGATTAAACTTCCCCTTTAAAGAGGTTCGTGAGCACAGAATGCTGACACCATGACGTCTGCTGCAGGACTGTTGTTTCACCAGTTGTGTTAAAAAGAAACGAGTCTGGAAGAAGTTGAACAAGATTTCTACACTCGTACTGCTGAACGTGAACAAATGAAAGGAGACGCTGGAGGATGAGTGCTGAAGCGTTTACTGCAGTAAAGTTCAGAGCGTGTGTTTACAGGTTATCATGAACCAGACTGGTCCTCCTGCAGCTCAGCTGATCAGATGATTGAACACGTGAAAGCAAAGATCAGCTGGTGATGATCAAGTTTTCATCATGCACACAAAGTCTCTCTTCTCCCTGCAGCTTGCATCGTTCCACATTCCCCATTCTGGAAAGAAAGAAAAGGCAGATTATATATTCACATCTCCTGCTTTGAGCGGACAGATCATGGACCTCATGCAGGAATATTTTAGTCTTAAAGTGCTCGTTTCAACTTGATGAAGTCACATGATCCGGAGTAGATGCACGTTCATGATAGTAAAAAGTTCACATCATGGAAATCAGCAGAAACATAACAGATGTCGTGTCAGAAGTGTTTGAGTTTATGAAATATAAATATTACTGTCAGGTTCACATCATTGCAGTTCTGTGACTCAACAGTGAAGTTGATGAATGCTCCGTAGAGCTGAAGGGAACCGTGGAGTTAGGTAATAATTGGCATTGGCAGAGAAGATTTGCCAAATTTTTCATGGCCGCAACCCACATGCTCAGCTCTGCTGCTCATCCCATAAATGCATGTTCCTTATGAATGTGGCCCCATTTAAAAGGGGAATAAACCGGCTTGCCAACGGTATGAGACTTATTGCCAAGAAGCATCGTTACAATAAAGAAATAATCTATCAAACACTAATGTCCTTACTTTGTGTCCTATGTTTGCTTGAGCCCAGACGTGAAGAAATGATCTATGTGGGTGAAAACATTTGACTTTAAATGAGTCACAAGGAGAGACCTTTGCTTTTTTAAAAGATAAACTACAACTTGTTCCAAACCAGCTCACTGACGCCCCCAAAAACAAATGATGGTTTCATCATCTGCTCCAGAACATAAATGATTTGAGACACTTTTACAACTGAAAGGTGCTTATGATTTAGTTATGGCTCACCAGCACCAACACTGATGGTTTGAATGTTTATGATGAAGTGGATCTATATGAATAATGTGTAATATGAAGTCAAAGTAAAGCCTTATGTTTCCTGCCAAGTCAAAACGTTTGCGTGGAATGCAGCGTTTAAGCCTCTTTCAGGCCCAATTTGGTGCGTTCACAGCGGTTAGAAACAAAGACCCCTGAACACCTCACACTGCTGGAACTGGATTTTCTGGATCACGTTTCTTTTTCTCACACCCACCTCTGCTTTGCTTTTCTCTCCTTCCTCTGTCTGAACGCAGAGAAGTGGACAGTTCACTTGTTTCTGACACATTGATGGCACGTAACTCGAACGCTTTACTGTTTATTGTTGGGCCATTGTTTTAAGATACATGTGCACAGTCTTCATATATCGTACATTAATATCTACATCCTCTGGATTCAAACGGATCGGAGCTCCTTTGATGAACTCCATCTCACGGTGAGTCCACTCAGAGCCTGTTCAAACTGTTTCCTGAAACAAACTGCAAACACAGAATATTTAATGTTTATCTCACCGTCTATGATCCGCATCATGCCTCAATTGTTTCCAAGTTACTTTGCACTATTGACACGTAGAGATAGAAAAGCATTTTCATTTTGTGATTATAATCTTGTACACAAAACATTTCCTCATACCAGTGAAGCCTGTTGGTATTCACCTGCTGTCTTTGTGGGGAGAGACCAACACATTCACCATGTCGCTCTCCCTGTTGCTGCTGCTGGTCAGCGTCGCCCAGGCTTCTCATTTTTTTGGGACAGTGATGAATTACTACCCAAAAAACCCCGACGCATCTGGATCCATCACGGTACGTGCACAGCTCCCCTCTTCAATATTTACCGCTTAGAATGTGACAAGACACTTTCCATGAGGTTTTTTCTGTGGAACCATCTAAACACAGTTAGTCACAAAAAATGAAGCGAATCGATTCAATTTGAAACAATCCGGACATTTGATTCAGACAGTTGATAGAATATCTGCCCATCTCTAAAACATGTTGAAGGCTATTCTTCAGGAAGAAAGTCAAACTTTCCTCTCAAAATAAAATTGAAGTAATAGTATGTACTTTGTTTTAAATCTCTCAAAACAAAATATTAACATCAATGAGAACATTTGACCCAACTCTGGATGAAAATCTTTCTAGCAGGAGACCGATGTTCGTTCCCAATGTGAAACGAGAAGTCAACGTTGTTTTTTGTCACGTAACTTGCTTTAATTCAGGAACGACACTTCTGGGTCAAGAGATGATCTTTTTCTAAACCTACCTGAATAAAATCCCGCCAAAAGTTAGTGATTTTCAGATGTTTTAACATCTTCGATGAGTGCAGGTCAAGAAAGCAAAGATTGACCTTTAGAGGACCAGAAATTAACCGCGTACCAACCAACCTGGCCTCTGTCCCGTGTTTGTCTTCACAGTAAGATGTTTTCTTTGACTCGTCTCCACTGTGGCACTACAGGTGGTCTTCCGCTATAAGCTGACCTTCCACAGTTGCACACAAATCGACTCGTGGACCTGCATCGGGAACTGTGGGACCGAGATTTCTGTAGTGCTGAACATAGTGGACCAGGAGCTCAGCGGAGAGTGGTGTCAGAGAGAGGGAATCATGACTCGGCAGTTTGTCGGCAACGCTCCATTGCAGCTGCAGTGAGTGCACCATGATGATGCAAAAAATGAAATGGATCAATATTTTGAGGCCCTGGAAAGAAAAGAAGCTTTTGCTGAAACATTTATGTAATTTGCCATGTGTATCACACAGTACGATAGTTGTAGGGGCGCTCTGTCAGTCAGTTAGGAGGACACAGACACATTTCCTCATGTCTATTTTTATTTCTCAAAATATGCAAATTATCCGTTACTTTCCTAAAATAATGATAATCTGTTTTTTTTCTTTCAGGTGACAATGAAAATGTTTTGTAAAGTTTAACAAAGTTAACTTTTTGCTGTGATGGTTGTTTCCTTGAGTGTTCATTTCCTCATATTTGTGGCATCCCAACGATACGATTGAAACATTTTTACCTGTCAGTGCTGCTGCTCTGGTATCATGTGAACTAATGAGTTATTAGCACACTTTATATTAGGAGGTAAAAATGACTTTTTCATAACTTCCTCTGAAGGTTGAGCGGTGGCAACTCGAACAGTACCAAAAACAATGTCACAAGTTGGAGAGCTGAGACTTTGGTGGAGCTGAGGAACCGGTCGGACACCGGCCGAGCCAACGGGTCCCCCCAGACCACCATCGTGCCAGTTCTGAGGTGATTATACACTTTAATGTGTACATGAAGTATCTAATTCCAACAGAAAGGCAGTCACTAGATTGTCTTGTGACATTGAAGAGATACCTTTGTCGAGACAAAAGTGAATCATCAGCAGCGATTGGCTTCCTGACTCAAGCTTTACATGGAAATGTTTCTCTCCATCAGAGTTCCTTCAAACTGTCGGAGAGATTTCCACCTGTTGGCTTTCGACCCCGACGGTGACGAGATCAAATGCAGATATGGAAACACAACGTTAGCAGAGTGTGACGTCTGCACACCGCCCTCCGTTCTCAGCCTCTCCTCAGTGAGTGAACACAGACACTGATGCTTTATAATCGCACCATTATAGTCCAATCATAACCCAGAATCAGATCCTTTACTGCAGTAGAAGTACTTAATGACACTGTGATAATGCTACAGGTCAAAGATCATCATATGTTTGTAGCGTTGCTGTCCTGTGAGAACCACGTATCTCTAAAAAGAACAAACTGTTTTGTGACGATGCATTTTCCAGCTGATCTAAGAGGCTTTTTAAAGAGTTTATTCAGCTGAAGAATATCAGTTCTCGAATAAATATACTTAGTTACATTCACCTCTGGTTCCGGCTCACTTTGACCAAAAAGACCAAACTAATAAAACAAGAAAAGACATTTTGTTCCAAATGAAATGTACACGTTGGGTATTTCATTAACTGACAGAAAATACCTTATTTTGACCTCATGTCCCTTTCTGTCCTCTTGCAGTCCTGCACTCTGTCTTTCAGCCCCACTACTAGCGGTGACGAAGGTTCGTACGCTGTCCAGCTGGTGATGGAGGACTTTACCAGGCAGACCATCACCTTGACTCAAGACAACGGGTCTAATACGATCTTAAATGAAAACGTCGCTATCAGCAAACTGCCTGTCCAGTTTATTTTGAAAGGTAATATTTCTTGTTTTGGCAGCCAGGACTATATGGAACCTGGATAAATATACAATTAACTGAAGATTTTCTTTCAATAATGTTGTTGATGGATTGGATGCTTCCTCTGCTAGCTAGCGCTCGATACTATTGTAAACATTCTTACACTGCCTAAGTTACAGTAAAGGCACCAACCTCAACATTCATTTGCAAAATAAACTTTTTCTAGAAAACCCCCTTTTTAAGTAAAAAATAAAAGCGAAAGTTTGCAAATGTTAAATGTTGTACAAACTGAATAAAACGGTCTGAATTCGACATTATTAAAATTCACTGTTCCTGTAAAGCCGGGTAGGTCTTTATTCACTGTAACAATCATTGAAAAGCAACAGCACCATGTGTATACATTCAGTACCTTCAGCGTAGCATAGAAGTGCTAACGTTAGATGTGCTAACATACTCTGCTAATGTTAGCTCCACAGATCTTTAGGTAGAAAGGTAACGTTTTAGAATCATATACATATATATACGTATATATATATACGTAAATATATCATTGTTCACGTTTAACCATAACGAGCTACAAATCCACTAAACCAGCATGAAAAAGAAGAAAATCTGAAACAATTGCATGAGAGTCTATGGAAGGGTCGATTGCTAGTTTGGTGTCTCTAACATTAAGCTCAATGTAAAGCTCCAGCAAGCACGTTTGTTCCAGTCGATATAGTAGATGTGAACATTTCACAGAGCAAGTGAAACTCTTGGGTCATTAAAGTCATTCGGGTTCATCCTCTGGGCAACATGAATGTCTGTAAAGCATTTTATGGCAATCAAACAGTTGCCGAGATATTCTACTCCAAACCAAAGTGGTGGACCGACTGGTATTTCCATCCTTAGAAAAAGTCTTGCTTGTCTCTGTTGTTCCAGTGGATCCTGTGGTGCCGTCCTGCACAGAGGGAGTCTATCTGCCCAAGTTCCTGCCTCCAACCCCAGCAAACAGAGCTCGGCTGTACACGCCTGTCAATCAGTCCCTGGATATCAGCATCATTGCTGAGGCAAATGTCTCCACGTAAGTCAAACAAAAAATTCAAAGAAGATTAATGATGCAAAATTCAGGCGTACAAGGAATCTGATCTGTTGTGTTCTGTCAACACTGATGCATTGGACAGGATTGACAAGAGTGTAAAAACCAACCAACTGTATCAAATATAACAATGCAGTTTGCATTTGAAGCCACAAAAAACATGAAAAACGTCCTAGACCTAGAACACTGTGTGCAAGCACCATGTTGTTTCAGTTGTAGTTTCACAAGCTCAGGGTTTAAAAAGGTGATTACTGGTAAGATCCACCTAAATGCTACAAGTGTGACTGTTATAAACAACAGCCAGCAGTGGAAGAATTGCCATTGAGGAAACGTTTGAAAGAGGAAGGTGCCAGGTGAGGATTCCCAGCATGCCGTCACGGAAGACAATTTGTTTGCATTTGTGGGTGTGGCTGTTTTTGGAAAAGTTATCTTAACGTGCAATGACTTTTTTTCTTCTGTTTGTTAAAAGGATTTCCGAGCTGCTGTTCAGCGGGCCGCACAACGTCAACCAGACTAGAGTAGGAGTAGGAGAGTACATCCTGAGATGGACGCCATCTGACAACGAAGATGGAGAAAGCCACCCCATCTGTTTCAGCTTCCAGGCAGTTTTCAAGTCAGTCACTTCTCCCATGAACATTTCCCTTTAACACTGACTCTGTTTACATGAACACTCATATAGAACTATTACTCAGAATATGACAATTTTCCAAATCTGATATAGTTTATGTAAACATCATATTCCGTTTGGATATTCTGAAATAGGTCTTATTTCGAATGGAGCGTTTTCCGACAAAGACGTGTGATATGTTGATATTATTCTGGTTTTAGGAGCATTCTTTGGACATGTGTACAGCTCATTCACAATAGGAGTCACTTTGCGACACACTTTTGCATTGAACACAAACCAACTAGCCAATAGTTTGCAGAGCTGGAGTAGAGATGCATGCCCAAAAGAAAAGAAAGACACTCACATACTTTTAAACATTATGAAAGACTTGGACTGAAAGACTTATCTGACTGATGTTTGTGACAGTTAGCCTCCACCAGGTCAGGGACAGTAACTGCAGACAATGCTTGTGATTCCATCTATTGCGACGCATTGCGTTTCAGAAGCAGTTCTCTCTATTCCTTTAATATGAAGAAGAGCTATGGCAAGAAAGACTGTGACTTTTAATATCTAAAAATAATTTGGGATCATTGACACAATTGTGTAAAAGATCTATCGTACTGATTTATCTCCACAGTTCAGTCAAGTATCACTCTGAGCTCCGATGTGTCATTGTGAGTGTTGGAATCGGTGAGTGGAACTCCTCCTTATTTTTTATGTCGCTGGATAGATAAAGTTCATTCGTAATCTTTTATATACACTTCTTTTTACAAAACCAATGACAACCGCAACCAATCGTCTACTAACTACACCAGTGACAACAACCATCATCACTACAACAACCACACCAGCTACAACAACTACTCCATCCAAAACATCCCTACCAACTGAAACATCCAGCACTACACCGGCTACGACAACCGCACAAACGACAGCCCCCACTCCCTCGACAACAGCAACCAGCACCACACCGGCTACTACAGCCGCACAAACGACAACCCCCACTCCCTCGACGACTGCAAACAGCACCACACCGGCTACGACAGCCGCCCAGACGACAGCCCCCACTCCCTCGACGACTGCAACCAGCACTACACCGGCTACGACAGCCGGACAAAGGACAGTCCCCACTCCCTCGACGAATGCAACCAGCATCGCACCGGCTACGACAGCCGCACAGACGACAGCCAACAATACCTCGACGACTGCAACCAGTACCACACCAGCTACGACAGCCACACAGACGACAGCCAACAATCCCTCGACGACTGCAACCAGCACCACACCGGCTACGACAGCCGCACAGACGACAGCCCCTAATCCCTCGAAGACTGCAACCAGCACCACACCGGCTAAGACAGCCGCACAAACGACAGCTCCCACTCCCTCAACTACTGCAACCAGCACCACACCGGCTACGACAGCCGCACAGACGACAGCTCCCACTCCCTCAACTACTGCAACCAGCACCACAACGGCTACGACTGCTGCACAGACGACAGCCCCCACTCCCTCGACTACTGCAACCAGCACCACACCGGCTACGACAGCCGCACAGACGACAGCCACCACTCCCTCGACGACTGCAACCAGCACCACAATGGGTACGACAGCCGCACAAACGACAGCTCCCACTCCCTCAACTACTGCAACCAGCACCACACCGGCTACGACAGCCCCCACTCCCACGACAACTGCAACCAGCACTACACCGGCTACGACAGCCACAGAGACGACAGCCCCCACTCCCACGATGACTGCAACCAGCACCACACCGGCTACGACAACCGTACAGACGACAGCCCCCATTCCCTCGACGACTGCAACCAGCACTACACCGGTTACGACAGCCACACAGACGACAGCCCCCACTCCCTCGATGACTGCAACCAGCACCACACCGGCTACGACAGTCGCACAAAGGACAGCCCCCACTCCCTCGACGATTGCAACCAGCACCACACCGGCTACGACAGCCGCACAAACGACAGCTCCCACTCCCTCAACTACTGCAACCAGCACCACAACGGCTACGACTGCTGCACAGACGACAGCCCACACTCCCTCGACGACTGCTACCAGCACCACACCGGCTACGACAGCCGCACAGACGACAGCCCCCACTCCCTCTTTGACTGCAACCAGCACCACACCGGCTACGACAACCGCACAGACGACAGCCCCCACTCCCTCGACAACTGCAACCAGCACTACACTGGCTACGACAGCCGCAGAGACGACAGCCCCCTTTCCCTCGACGACTGCAACCAGCACTACACCGGCTACGACAGCCGCACAGACGACAGCCCCCACTCCCTCGACGACTGAAACCAGCATCACACCGGCTATGACACCCGCAGAGCCCCCACTCCCTCGACAACTGCAACCAGCACCACACTGGCTACGACAGCTGCACAGACGACAGCCCCCATTCCCACGACGACTGCAACCAGCACCACACCGGCTACGACAGCCGCACAAAAGACAGCCCCCAATCCGTCGACGACTGCAACTAGTACCACACCGGCTACGACAGCCGCACAGAAGACGGAGCCCACTCCCTCGACGACTGCAACCGACACCACACCGGCTACGAGAGCCGCAAAGACGAAAGCCCCCAATCCCTCGACGACTGCAACCGGCACCACACCGGCTACGACAGCCGCACAGACGACAGCCCAAATTCCCTCGACGACTGCAACCAGCACCACTCCGGCTACGACTGCCACACAAACGACAGCCCCCACTCTCTCGACGACTGCAACCAGCACCACACCGGCTACGACAGCCGCACAGACGACAACCCCAAATCCCTCGACGACTGCAACCAGCACCACACCGGCTACGACAGCCGCACAGACGACAGCCCCCACACCCTCGACGACTACAACCAGCACTACACCGGCTACGACAACCGCACATACGACAGCCCCCACTCCCTCGACGACTGCAACCAGCACCACACCGGCTACGACAGCCGCACAGACGACAGCCCCCACTCCCTCGACGACTGCAACCAGCACCACACCGGCTACGACAGCCGCACAGACGACAGCCCCCACTCCCTCGACGACTGCAACCAGCACCACACCGGCTACGACAGCCGCACAGACGACAGCCCCCACTCCCTCGACGACTGCAACCAGCACCACACCGGCTACGACAGCCGCACAGACGACAGCCCCCACTCCCTCGACGACTGCAACCAGCACCACACCGGCTACGACAGCCGCACAGACGACAGCCCCCACTCCCTCGACGACTGCAACCAGCACCACACCGGCTACGACAGCCGCACAGACGACAGCCCCCACTCCCTCGACGACTGCAAACAGCACCACATCGGCTACGACAATCGCACAAACGACAGCCCCCAATCCCTCGAGAATTGCAACCAGCACCACACCGGCTACGACAGCCGCACAGACGACAGAGCCCACTCCCTCGACGACTGCAACCAGCACCACACCGGCTACGACAGCCGCACAGACGACAGCCCCCACTCCCTCGACGACTGCAACCAGCACGACACCGGCTACGACAGCCGCACCGACGACAGCCCCCACTCCCTCGACGACTGCAACCAGCACCACACCGGCTACGACAGCCGCACAGACGACAGCCCCCACTCCCTCGACGACTGCAACCACCACAACACCGGCTACGACAGCCGCACAGACGACAGCCCCCACTCCCTCGACGACTGCAAACAGCACCACATCGGCTACGACAACCGCACAAACGACAGCCCCCGATCCCTCGAGAACTGCAACCAGCACCACGCCGGCTACGACAGCCGCACATACAACAGACCCCACTCCCTCGACGACTGCAACCAGCACCACTCCGGCTACGACAGCCGCACAGACGACAGCCCCCACTCCCTCGACGACGGCAACCAGCACCACACCGGCTACGACAGCCGCACCGACGACAGCCCCCATTCCCTCGACGACGGCAACCAGCACCACACCGGCTCCGAAAGCCGCACAGGCGACAGCCCCCAATCCCTCGACGACTGCAACCAGTACCACACCGGCTACGACAGCCGCACAGACGACAGAGCCCACTCCCTCGACGACTGCAACCAGCACCACACCGGCTACGACAGCCGCACAGACGACAGACCCCACTCCCTCGACGACTGTAACCAGTACCACACCGGCTACGACAGCCGCACAGACGACAGCCCCCAATCCCTCGACGACTGCAACCAGTACCACACCGGCTACGACAGCCGCACAGACGACAGCCCCCACTCCCTCGACGACTGCAACCAGCACCACACCGGCTACGACAACCGTACAGACGACAGCCCCCACTCCCTCGACGACTGCAACCAGCACCACACCGGCTACGACAGCCGCACAGACGACAGCCCCCACTCCCTCGACGACTGCAAACAGCACCACATCGGCTACGACAATCGCACAAACGACAGACCCCAATCCCTCGAGAATTGCAACCAGCACCACACCGGCTACGACAGCCGCACAGACGACAGAGCCCACTCCCTCGACGACTGCAACCAGCACCACACTGGCTACGACAGCCGCACAGACGACAGCCCCCACTCCCTCGACGACTGCAACCAGCACGACACCGGCTACGACAGCCGCACCGACGACAGCCCCCACTCCCTCGACGACTGCAACCAGCACCACACCGGCTACGACAGCCGCACAGACGACAGCCCCCACTCCCTCGACGACTGCAACCACCACAACACCGGCTACGACAGCCGCACAGACGACAGCCCCCACTCCCTCGACGACTGCAAACAGCACCACATCGGCTACGACAACCGCACAAACGACAGCCCCCGATCCCTCGAGAACTGCAACCAGCACCACGCCGGCTACGACAGCCGCACATACGACAGACCCCACTCCCTCGACGACTGCAACCAGCACCACTCCGGCTACGACAGCCGCACAGACGACAGCCCCCACTCCCTCGACGACGGCAACCAGCACCACACCGGCTACGACAGCCGCACCGACGACAGCCCCCATTCCCTCGACGACGGCAACCAGCACCACACCGGCTCCGAAAGCCGCACAGGCGACAGCCCCCAATCCCTCGATGACTGCAACCAGTACCACACCGGCTACGACAGCCGCACAGACGACAGAGCCCACTCCCTCGACGACTGCAACCAGCACCACACCGGCTACGACAGCCGCACAGACGACAGACCCCACTCCCTCGACGACTGTAACCAGTACCACACCGGCTACGACAGCCGCACCGACGACAGCCCCCACTCCCTCGACGACTGCAACCAGCACCACACCGGCTACGACAACCGTACAGACGACAGCCCCCACTCTCTCGACGAATGCAACCAACACCACACCGGCTACGACAGACGCACAGACGACAGCCCCCAATCCCTCGACGACTGCAACCAGCACTACACCGACTATGACAGCCCCACAAACAACATCCCCCACTCCCTCGACAACTGCAACCAGCACTACACTGGCTATGACAACCGCAGAGACGACAGTCCCCACTCCCTCGACAACTGCAACCAGCACTACACCGGCTACGACAACCGCAAAAATGACATTTGCCACCTGGGAGCTGCATCGACCTCAAGTTCCTGCCATTGCCGCCTCCGAGCCGCATCGATCCACCAGTTCCTGCCGCTGCCGCCCCGTCTCTAAGAGGTTGAATCCTGTTCCCCGGAGCCCTGTCTCCTCCTGATCCCCAGCCTCTAGAGTTCAGTTCCCCTCTTGATCCCCATCCTCTAGAGTTCAGTTCCCCTCTTGATCCCCAGTCTCTAGGGTTCCGTCCTCCTGACCCCGTCTCTAGAGTTCCGTCCTCCCAACTCCCAGTCTCTAGAGTCCCATTGTCTGTTTCCCCAGTCCGGTTCCCCTGAGCTTTTGGATCCAGACGTCCCTCCTCCGGACCCCCTCCACCCATCCGGTTGTGGACTCTGACTCTCGGCCTCAGAGGAGCCTCCATCATTACCTGCCTCAGTTCAATAATCAAGCACTCCCTCCTCATCAGCACAACTCCCCTCACCTGCCTCTATCCAGCCACTATATAAACCCCTGCCCCTCAGTCACTCACTGCCGGATCATTGTCATATCTACCCGCCCGTTTGGCTAGTCCTGTTCCCGGTTTCCCCATCTGCCTGCCCTGCCTCGTCCTGCTGGATTTCCCCCTTCGTCTCTTGTCTCGTCCGTGGATTCCCTGTGTGTTTCTGTAAGTTTCCTGTTCTGATTTAAGTATTCATTAAATACCTGCTTCACTCTACTTCTGGTCTCGTCTGTGTTTGAGTCCTCCACCACACCCCGTGACAGTGGATCTATATGAATAACGTGTAATATGAAGTGAAAGTAAAGCCTTATGTTTCCTGCCAAGTCAAAACGTTTGCGTGGAATGCAGCGTTTAAGCCTCTTTCAGGCCCAATTTGGTGCGTTCACAGCGGTTAGAAACAAAGACCCCTGAACACCTCACACTGCTGGAACTGGATTTTCTGGATCACGTTTCTTTTTCTCACACCCACCTCTGCTTTGCTTTTCTCTCCTTCCTCTGTCTGAACGCAGAGAAGTGGACAGTTCACTTGTTTCTGACACATTGATGGCACGCAACTCAAATGCTTTACTGTTTATTGTTGGGGCACGAATTCCAAAAGGAAAGCCATCGTGGTTAATACTGCCATGGCCCCGTTTCACAAAGCAGGTTCAGAGGAAACCCTGAGATGAAGGAAAGTTTGGGGTTTCAGAAAGAGAGAGGACCTAAACTCTGACTCTGTGAACCTAACCTGCTTTAACTTTCCTTCTCTGTCTCGCAGCACATTAGTTAGCAGCGGTTTACTGTCAATGACAATGTGAATCCTTTGTATCAGGATAATCTAGAGTTACTTATTTGAACAGCTCTGACTGTGCACACAGTTGATGTTACTGATATTGAAGATTATATGTTAATAGTTATTTTAAAAATAGGCTGCGTATCGTGAACGTGTTTTAACAGCATTTCCGACTTTGTTAAACTTTACTACATTTGTTGAAGTAGCTGAAAGAAAAGCCACTACATTTACATCACCAAACACATTATTACTGGATCAGATTGTGAGCTTACGGTCAGACCTCTTATGTCTACTGATCTCTATTTTTTAAATCTTCAACTATATTTTTCATCTTCAGTTGGTGCCTGTACTTTGTTCCCGTTCGGTAAATAATGGATGAATCGACAACACGGAACAAACCCTCATTGTAACTTTTTGACTCTTTTCCTCGCTCTGACTCAGGCTCTTGTTTTAAGATACATGTGCACAGTCTTCATATATCGTACATTAATATCTACATCCACTGGATTAAAACGAATCAGAGCTCCTTTGATGAACTCCATCTCAGGGTGAGTCCACTCAGAGCCTGTTCAACCTGTTTTCTGAAACAAACTGCAAATACACAATATTTACTGTTTATCTCACCGTCTATGATCAGCATCATGCCAAAAGTTTAAAAAAAAATTGTTTCCAAGTTACTTTGCACTATTGACGCAGAGCTAGAAAAGTATTTTCATTTTGTGATTGTTCACAAAAGATTTCCTCATACCAGTTTCACTCAGATGGGGAGAGAGAGAGAGAGACAGAGACAGAGACAGAGAGCGAGAGAAAGAGAGAGAGAGAGTCCTTGGAATCCTGTTGGTATTCACCTGCTGTCTTTGTGGGGAGAGACCAACACATTCACCATGTCGCTCTCCCTGTTGCTGCTGCTGGTCAGCGTCGCCCAGGCTTCTCATTTTTTTGGGACAGTGATGAATTACTACCCAAAAAACCCCGACGCATCTGGATCCATCACGGTACGTGCACAGCTCCCCTCTTCCATATTTACCGCTTAGAATGTGACAAGACAGAAGTAAAAATAACTCAACTGTTAATGAATGAATAGAAGCAGGAAATAAAAAGTGATAATAGTTCTGGGATGTCTCTCAACAATGTTTTAAATATACTACACAGTAAAGGGTTTTAAGAATAACTTTCCATGAGGTGTTTTCTGTGGAACCATCTAAACACAGTTAGTCACAAAAAATGAATCGAATCGATTCAATTCGAAACAATCCGGACATTTGATTCAAACAGTTGATAGAATATCTGCCCATTTCTAAAACATGTTTCAGGCTATTCTTCAGCAAGAAAGTCAAACTTTCCTTTCAAAATAAAATTGAAGTAATAGTATGTACATTGTTTTAAATCTCTCAAAACAAAATATTAACATCAATGAGAACATTTGACCCAACTCTGGATGAAAATTGTTAACCGGCTACAATGACAGACTTTCAAATCTCTTCTTCAAAACGTGGCTGATTCCAATGTCTGTTAACTGGAAGTGAAACGTTTCCAATATCTCTGTGGAAGACAGGTCGGGTTGGTCTAATCCAGCATTCGTAGCTTTACCTACGAAAAATAATGTGGATATCTCACAACATGTATTGTGTATGTTATAAACGAGGAAGTATAAAGACCTCTAAATCACACACCGGGCACGAGGGGGGGTCAACGGCTCCAACAAACTGATGTTATTGTCACGTAACTTGCTTAATTCAGGAACGACACTTCTGGGTCAAGAGATGATCTTTTTCTAAACCTACCTGAAGAAAAACCAACCTGGCCTCTGTCCCGTGTTTGTCTTCACAGTAAGATGTTTTCTTTGACTCGTCTCCACTGTGACACTACAGGTGGTCTTCCGCTATAAGCTGACCTTAGAAACTTGCAGAGCATTCAACCCGTGGACCTGCATCGGGAACTGTGGGACCGAGATTTCTGTAGAGCTGAACATAGTGGACCGGGAGCTCAGCGGAGAGTGGTGTCAGAGAGAGGGAATCATGACTCGGCAGTTTGACGGCAACGCTCCATTGCAGCTGCAGTGAGTGCACCATGATGATGCAAACAGAAAATGAAATGGATCAATATTTTGAGGCCCTGGAAAGAAAAGAAGCTTTTGCTGAAACATTTATGTAATTTGCCATGTGTATCACACAGTATGATAGTTGTAGGGGCGCTCTGTCAGTCAGTTAGGAGGAGACAGACACATTTCCTCATGTCTATTTTTATTTCTCAAAATATGCAAATTATCTGTTACTTTCCTAAAATAATGATAATCCGTTTTTTTTCTTTCAGGTGACAATGAAAATGTTTTGTAAAGTTTAACAAAGTTAACATTTTGCTGTGATGGTTGTTTCCTTGAGTGTTCATTTCCTCATATTTGTGGCATCCCAACGATACGATTGAAACATTTTTACCTGTCAGTGCTGCTGCTCTGGTATCATGTGAACTAATGAGTTATTAGCACACTTTATATTAGGAGGTAAAAATAACTTTTTCATAACTTCCACTGAAGGTTGAGCGGTCGCGACTGGATCAGTAACAAACAACGTGTCACAAGTTGGAGAGCTGAGACTTTGGTGGAGCTGAGGAACCGGTCAGACACCGGCCGAGCCAACGGGTCCCCCCAGACCACCATCGTGCCAGTTCTGAGGTGATTATACACTTTAATGTGTTTAAATTTGAATGTGTCACAACACATGTTGTAAGATGACCTCACGACACATTTTTAAAGAATAGAAGAAGAAATATGTGAATTTGGTTTATTTTATTTGTTTCACTCAATTTAAACTTTTAAACCGAAAGATAAAAAAATACTTAAAAACAGCTTAAAGGATGAAATCTGCTGACTTGTGTTCAGGCTCAGATTCAAGGTTAAGTTCATAAAGACGTCTGCAGTAAAGTTCATGGTGCAAACGTTGAGGAAGAAGTGAGTCAGGTTACATGAATTGCAACAGAAAGACAGTCACTAGATTGTCTTGTGACATTGAAGAGATACCTTTGTCGAGACAAAAGTGAATCATCAGCAGCGATTGGCTTCCTGACTCAAGCTTTACATGGAAATGTTTCTCTCCATCAGAGTTCCTTCAAACTGTCGGAGAGATTTCCACCTGTTGGCGTTCGACCCCGACGGTGACGAGATCAAATGCAGATATGGAAACACAACGTTAGCAGAGTGTGACGTCTGCACACCGCCCTCCGTTCTCAGCCTCTCCTCAGTGAGTGAACACAGACACTGATGCTTTACAATCGCACCATTATAGTCCAATCATAACCCAGAATCAGATCCTTTACTGCAGTAGAAGTACTTAATGACACTGTGATAATGCTACAGGTCAAAGATCATCATATGTTTGTAGCGTCGCTGTCCTGTGAGAACCACGTATCTCTAAAAAGAACAAACTGTTTTGTGACGATGCATTTTCCAGCTGATCTAAGAGGCTTTTTAAAGAGTTTATTCAGCTGAAGAATATCAGTTCTCGAATAAATATACTTAGTTACATTCACCTCTGGTTCCGGCTCACTTTGACCAAAAAGACCAAACTAATAAAACAAGAAAAGACATTTTGTTCCAAATGAAATGTACACGTTGGGTATTTCATTAACTGACAGAAAATACCTTATTTTGACCTCATGTCCCTTTCTGTCCTCTTGCAGTCCTGCACTCTGTCTTTCAGCCCCACTACTAGCGGTGACGAAGGTTCGTACGCTGTCCAGCTGGTGATGGAGGACTTTACCAGGCAGACCATCACCTTGACTCAAGACAACGGGTCTAATATGATCTTAAATGAAAACGTCGCTATCAGCAAACTGCCTGTCCAGTTTATTTTGAAAGGTAATATTTCTTGTTTTGGCAGCCAGGACTATATGGAACCTGGATAAATATACAATTAACATTGAAGATTTTCTTTCAATAATGTTGATGGATTGGATGCTTCCTCTGCTAGCTAGCGCTCGATACTATTGTAAACATTCTTACACTGCCTAAGTTACAGTAAAGGCACCAACCTCAACATTCATTTGCAAAATAAACTTTTTCTAGAAAACCCCCTTTTTAAGTAAAAAATAAAAGCGAAAGTTTGCAAATGTTAAATGTTGTACAAACTGAATAAAACGGTCTGAATTCGACATTATTAAAATTCACTGTTCCTGTAAAGCCGGGTAGGTCTTTATTCACTGTAACAATCATTGAAAAGCAACAGCACCATGTGTATACATTCAGTACCTTCAGCGTAGCATAGAAGTGCTAACGTTAGATGTGCTAACATACTCTGCTAATGTTAGCTCCACAGATCTTTAGGTAGAAAGGTAACGTTTTAGAATCATATACATATATATACGTATATATATATATGTAAATATATCATTGTTCACGTTTAACCATAACGAGCTACAAATCCACTAAACCAGCATGAAAAAGAAGAAAATCTGAAACAATTGCATGAGAGTCTATGGAAGGGTCGATTGCTAGTTTGGTGTCTCTAACATTAAGCTCAATGTAAAGCTCCAGCAAGCAGGTTTGTTCCAGTCGATATAGTAGATGTGAACATTTCACAGAGCAAGTGAAACTCTTGAGTCATTAAAGTCATTCGGGTTCATCCTCTGGGCAACATGAATGTCTGTAAAGCATTTTATGGCAATCAAACAGTTGCCGAGATATTCTAGTCCAAACCAAAGTGGTGGACCGACTGATGGATGGACGAACCGACTGGTATTTCCATCCTTAGAAAAAGTCTTGCTTGTCTCTGTTGTTCCAGTGGATCCTGTGGTGCCGTCCTGCACAGAGGGAGTCTATCTGCCCAAGTTCCTGCCTCCAACCCCAGCAAACAGAGCTTGGCTGTACACGCCTGTCAATCAGTCCCTGGATATCAGCATCATTGCTGAGGCAAATGTCTCCACGTAAGTCAAACAAAAAATTAAAAGAAGATTAATGATGCAAAATTCAGGTGTACAAGGAATTTCATCTGTTGTGTTCTGTCAACACTGATGCATTGGACAGGATTGACAAGAGTGTAAAAACCAACCAACTGTATCAAATATAACAATGCAGTTTGCATTTGAAGCCAAAAAAAACATGAAAAACGTCCTAGACCAAGAACACTGTGTGCAAGCACCATGTTGTTTCAGTTGTAGTTTCACAAGCTCAGGGTTTTAAAAAGGTGATTACTGGTAAGATCCACCTAAATGCAACAACCAGTGTGACTGTTATAAACAACAGCCAGCAGTGAAAGAATTGCCATTGAGGAAACGTTTGAAAGAAAAAGGAGGAAGGTGCCAGGTGAGGATTCCCAGCATGCCGTCACGGAAGACAATTTGTTTTCATTTGTGGGTGTGGTGGTTTTTGGAAAGGTTATCTTAACGTGCAATGACTTTTTTTCTTCTGTTTGTTAAAAGGATTTCCGAGCTGCTGTTCAGCGGGCCGCACAACGTAAACCAGATTAGAGTAGGAGTAGGAGAGTACATCCTCAGATGGACGCCGTCTGAAAACGAAGATGGAGAAAGCCACCCCATCTGTTTCAGCTTCCAGGCAGTTTTCAAGTCAGTCACTTGTCCCATGAACATTTCCCTTTTACACTGACTCTGTTTACATGAACACTCATATACAACTACTACTCAGAATATGACAATTTTCCAAATCTGATGTGGTTTATGTAAACATCATATTCCCTTTGGATATTCTGAATTAGGTCTTATATCGAATGGAACATTATCCGACTAAGACGTGTGATGTGTTGATATTATTCTGGTTTTAGGAGCAATGTTTAGACATGTGTACAGCTCATTCACAATAGGAGTCACTTTACGACACACACTTTTGGGTTGAACACAAACCAACTAGCCAATAGTTTGCAGAGCTGGAGTAGAGATGCATGCCCAAAAGAAAAGAAAGAAACCCACATACTTTTAAACATTATGAAGGACTTGGACATACACATGTTTTTGGATATAAACACATAACAACGCCGACCTTTTCAACAAGGTGTTTGAAGGAATGAAAGACACTTATCTGACTGACATTTGTGACAGTTAGCCTCCACCAGGTGAGGGACAGCCACCGCAGACAATGCTTGTGATTCCATCAGATGCGACGCAGTGCGTTTCAGAAGCAGTTCTCTCTATTCCTTTAATATGAAGGAGAGCCATGGCAAGAAAGACTGTGACTTTTAATATCTAAAAAAATCGTACTGATTTATCTCCTCAGTTCAGTCAAGTATCACTCTGAGCTCCGATGTGTCATTGTGAGTATTGGAATCGGTGAGTGGAACTCCTCGTTCTTTATGTCGCTGGATTAATAAAGTTAATTTATAATCTTTTATATACACTTCTTTTTACAGACCCAATGACAACCACAACCAATCGTCTACTAACCACACCAGTGACAACAACTACTCCATCGACAACATCCCTACCAACTGAAACATCCAGCACTACACCGGCTACGACAACCGCACAGACGTCAGCCGCCACTCCCTCGACGACTGCAACCAGCACCACACCGGCTACGGCAGCCGGACAAACGACAGCCGCCACTCCCTCGACGACTGCAACCAGCACCACACCGGCTACGGCAGCCGGACAAACGACAGCCCCCACTCCCTCGACACCTGCAACCAGCACCACACCGGCTACGACAGCCGCACAGACGTCAGCCGCCACTCCCTCGACGACTGCAACCAGCACCACACCGGCTACGGCAGCCGGACAAACGACAGCCCCCACTCCCTCGACAACTGCAACCGGCACCACACCGGCTACGACAGATGCACAGACAACAGCCTCCACTCCCTCGACAACTGCAACCGGCAACACACCGGGTACGACAGCCGCACAAACGACAGCCCCCACTCCCTCGACGACCCTAACAAGCACCACACCGGCTACGACACCCGCACAAACGACAGCCCCCACTACCTCGACGACTGCAACAAGCACGACACCGGCTACGACAACCGCACAGATGACAGGCCCCACTCCCTCGACGACTGCAACCAGCAGCACACCACAGACGACAACCCCCATTCCCTCGACGACTGCAACCAGCACCACACCGGCTACGACATCCGCACAGACGACAGCTCCCATTCCCTCGACGACTGCAACCGGCACCAAATCGGGTACGACAGCCGCACAAATGACAACCCCAACTCCCTCGACGACCCCAACAAGCACCACACCGGCTACGGCAGCCGCACAGACGACAGCCGCCAGTCCCTCGACGACTGCAACCAGCACGACACCGGCTACGGCATCCGCACAGTCGACAGCCCCCACTCACTCGACGACTGCAACCAGCACCACACCGGCTACGGCAGCCGCACAGACGACAGCCCCCACTCCCTCGACGACCGCAACCGGCACCACACTCGGTACGACAGCCGCACAAACGACAGCCCCAACTCCCTCGACGACCGCAACAAGCACCACACCGGCTACGACACCCGCACAGACTACAGGCCCCACTCCCTTGACGACTGCAACCAGCAACACACCGGCTACGACATCCGCACAGACTACAGGCCCCACTCCCTTGACGACTGCAACCAGCAACACACCGGCTAC
The DNA here is from genome assembly GCF_050575085.1 of Anarhichas minor. Lineage (NCBI taxonomy): Eukaryota > Metazoa > Chordata > Actinopteri > Perciformes > Anarhichadidae > Anarhichas > Anarhichas minor. The sequence goes on along the minus strand of NW_027466462.1, from coordinate 284,780 downwards.
GACATCCGCACAGACGACAGCTCCCACTCCCTCGACAACTGCAACAAGCACGACACCGGCTACGACAACCGCACAAACGACAGCCCCCACTCACTCGACGACTGCAACCAGCTCCACACCGGCTACGACAAATGCACAGACGACAGGCCCCACTCCCTTGACGACTGCAACCAGCAACACACCGGCTACGACAGATGCACAGACGACAGCCCCCACTCCCTCGATGACTGCAACCAGCACTACACCGGCTACGACACCCACACAAACGACAGTCCCCACTCCCTCGACGACTGCAACAAGCACGACACCGGCTACGACAACCGCACAAACGACAGCCCCCACTCCCTCGACGACTGCAAACAGCAGCACACCGGCTACGACAGCAGCACAGACGACAGCCCCCACTCCCTCGACGACTGCAACCAGCTCCACACCGGCTACGACAGATGCACAGACGACAGCCCCCACTCCCTCGACGACTGCAAACAGCACCACACCGGCTACGACATCCGCACAGACGACAGCTCCCACTCCCTCGACGACTGCAACCAGCTCCACACCGGCTACGACAGATGCACAGACGACAGCGCCCACTCCCTCGACAACTGCAACAAGCACGACACCGGCTACGACAACCGCACAAACGACAGCCCCCACTCCTTCGACGACTGCAACGAGCACCACACCGGCTACGACAGCCGCACAAACGACAGCCCCAACTCCCTCGACGACCGCAACAAGCACCACACCGGCTACGACACTCGCACAGACTACAGGCCCCACTCCCTTGACGACTGCAACCAGCAACACACCGGCTACGACATCCGCACAGACTACAGGCCCCACTCCCTTGACGACTGCAACCAGCAACACACCGGCTACGACATCCGCACAGACGACAGCTCCCACTCCCTCGACAACTGCAACAAGCACGACACCGGCTACGACAACCGCACAAACGACAGCCCCCACTCCTTCGACGACTGCAACCAGCACCACACCGGCTACGACAGCCGCTCAAACGACAGCCCCCACTCACTCGACGACTGCAACCAGCTCCACACCGGCTACGACAAATGCACAGACGACAGGCCCCACTCCCTTGACGACTGCAACCAGCAACACACCGGCTACGACATCTGCACAGACGACAGCCCCCACTCCCTCGACGACTGCAACCAGCTCCACACCGGCTACGACAAATGCACAGACGACAGGCCCCACTCCCTTGACGACTGCAACCAGCAACACACCGGCTACGACAGATGCACAGACGACAGCCCCCACTCCCTCGATGACTGCAACCAGCACTACACCGGCTACGACACCCACACAAACGACAGTCCCCACTCCCTCGACGACTGCAACAAGCACGACACCGGCTACGACAACCGCACAAATGACAGCCCCCACTCCCTCGACGACTGCAAACAGCAGCACACCGGCTACGACAGCAGCACAGACGACAGCCCCCACTCCCTCGACGACTGCAACCAGCTCCACACCGGCTACGACAGATGCACAGACGACAGCCCCCACTCCCTCGACGACTGCAAACAGCACCACACCGGCTACGACATCCGCACAGACGACAGCTCCCACTCCCTCGACGACTGCAACCAGCTCCACACCGGCTACGACAGATGCACAGACGACAGCCCCCACTCCCTCGACAACTGCAACAAGCACGACACCGGCTACGACAACCGCACAAACGACAGCCCCCACTCCTTCGACGACTGCAACCAGCACCACACCGGCTACGACAGCCGCACAAACGACAGCCCCCACTCACTCGACGACTGCAACCAGCTCCACACCGGCTACGACAGATGCACAGACGACAGCCCCCACTCCCTCGATGACTGCAACCAGCACTACACCGGCTACGACACCCGCACAAACGACAGTCCCCACTCCCTCGACGACTGCAACAAGCACGACACCGGCTACGACAACCGCACAAACGACAGCCCCAACTCCCTCGACGACTGTAACCAGCACCACAGCGGCTACGACATCCGCACAGACGACAGGCCCCACTCCCTCGACGACTGCAACCAGCACCACACCGGCTACGACAGCCGCACAGACGACAGCCGCCAGTCCCTCGATGACTGCAACCAGCACCACACCGGCTACGACATCCGCACAGACGACAGCCCCCACTCACTCGATGACTGCAACCAGCAACACATTGGCTAAGACATCCGCACAGACGACAGCCCCCACACACTCGACGACTGCAACCAGCACCACACCGGCTACGGCAGCCGCACAGACGACAGCCCCCACTCCCTCGACGACTGCAACCAGCTCCACACCGGCTACGACAGATGCACAGACGACAGCCCCCACTCCCTCGACGACTGCAACCAGCTCCACACCGGCTACGACAGATGCACAGACGACAACCCCCACTCCCTCGACGACTGCAACAAGCACGACACCGCCTACGACAACCGCACAAACGACAGCCCCCACTCCCTCAACAACTACAACCAGCACCACACCAGCTTCGACATCCGCACAGACGACAGCTCCCACTCCCTTGATGACTGCAACCAGCACCACACCAGCTTCGACATCCGCACAGACGACAGCTCCCACTCCCTTGACAACTGCAACCAGCACGACACCGGCTACGGCATCCGCACAGTCAACAGCCCCCACTCACTCGACGACTGCAACCAGCACCACACCGGCTACGGCAGCCGCACAGACGACAGCCCCCACTCCCTCGACGACTGCAACCGGCACCACACCGGCTACGACAGATACACAGATGACAGCCCCCACTCCCTCGACAACTGCAACCGACACCACACCGGGTACGACAGCCGCACAAACGACAGCCCCAACTCCCTCGACGACCCCAACAAGCACCACACCGGCTACGACACCCGCACAAACGATAGCCCCCACTCCCTCGACGACTGCAACCAGCAACACACCGGCTACGGCAGCCGCACAGACGTCAGCCGCCAGTCCCTCGACGACTGCAACTAGCACCACACCAGGTACGACAGCCGCACAAACGACAGCCCCCACTCCCTCGACGACCCCAACAAGCACCACACCGGCTATGACACCCGCACAGACGACAGGCCCCACTCCCTTGACGACTGCAACCAGCAACACACCGGCTACGACAACCGCACAAACGACAGCCCCCACTCCCTCGACGACTGCAACCAGCTCCACACCGGCTACGACAGATGCACAGACGACAGCCCCCACTCCCTCGACGACTGCAAACAGCAGCACACCGGCTACGACATCCGCACAGACGACAGGCCCCACTCCCTCGGCGACTGCAACCAGCACCACACCGGCTACGACATCCGCACAGACGACAAGCCCCACTCCCTTGACGACTGCAACCAGCACCACACTGGCTACGACATCCGCACAGACGACAGCTCCCACTCCCTCGACGACTGCAACCAGCACCACACCGGCTACGGCAGCCGCACAGACGACAGCCGCCAGTTCATCGACGACTGCAACAAGCACGACACCGGCTACGACAACCGCACAAACGACAGCCCCCACTCCCTCGACGATTGCAACAAGCACGACACCGGCTACGACAACTGCACAAACGACAGCCCTCACTCCCTCGACGACTGCAACCAGCACCACACCGGCTACGACATCCGCACAGACGACAGGCCCCACTCCCTTGACGACTGCAACCAGCAACACACCGGCTACGACATCCGCACAGACGACAGCTCCCACACACTCGACGACTGCAACCAGCACCACACAGGCTACGACTGCCGCACAAACGACAGCCAACATTCCCTCAACAACTACCCCACTAACTGCAACCAGCACTAAATCAACTACAAATGTTTATTCTGCATCAACTACACCACTATCTACTACACATCAAGACATAACATCTTCCCCAACACCTTTAACAGACGTTTCAAACACAAGTGAGTATGACAAAAGGTGATGTTGTATATTATGTAATTATCTCTTAATGAACATATACATAGCTAAGGATGGGAGCTAAGGGGGAACAATGAGTTGTCTGAGAATGGAAGACCATGTCTCTGTGCTGCATTACTCAGCTTCAGCACCCCCCTGACCTGCATTATAATGTTTGGACGCTGTGCTTCTAGTTGTTGTAGCTCTGAGAATGAGACTTTCGTCTTCGTCTCCACTGTCTGAGGACGACATCAGGAGCACCCTCATACAACAGGTCAGCCTCTTCTTATCTAACTAGAAATCAAAGCATGTCAAAGCGTCAGATAACTGCACCTGCTGTGGCTAGTTGGAGGCTTAATCATACGTTAGCGGTCTCACTATAAAGACTTTCGTTGATTCAGAAATACATTAAAACAATCACAGATCTCCCTCTTTACACTGAACAATCTGATAAGGCAGTGATCACATCTCAGCACCACTGTTGCATTTTTCTTCTCCAGATAAGAGATGAACTGGTGAGAAGAGGGCTGCCATCAGACATGACTGTACGCCTCGTCAGAAGGGTGTAATCAACATGTACAACCACAGCGCCCCCTGTTGATTCAACGTGGAACTATATCAACCCCTGCATGGGCATTCCGTTCTCATTTGAGAGTCAAATTGACAACGGCAATGTCAGCACTTTTACTTTCCCTGTTAAACGAACATAAGAATAAATCCTGCAAGATGAATTTTATTGATCCTTTTGTGGAAAAAATATGGCACAGGTTATGAAATATATCTTCCAGATTAGCCAGAAAATCTGGTCATTAAATTGAATATTTAAAAATGTTTACAATGTGTGAGCAGAATGTGGTTGTGTTGATCACCTTTCATGTGCAGATCATTGACTTCCTGTTCCTGTTGTAGTGTGTTTTTAAGTGTTTCTGCTGCCTTTGATTTTATGTCTGATGCTTACTTGTTATTTGTCTTTTTGTAATGAAGCCAAAGCAACTTGCAAACAGAATTTTTTGTTTTTTATTTTCGTTTATTGGATTTTCAAAAGGTCACATTGGAGTATCACTATATACACAAACACACTATACATAAATAAAGCCATAACTACACGCATATATTTATAGACAAATGTTTCCTCAATAAAAACAGGAGAACCATTAACAAGCAAATAAATACATAATTGAAAATTTTTAATATAACAAACAAAAATATATCACAACGCACTTCAAAATATGACAAAAATGTCTGTTTATCTGGGAGTAGAAAATGGACCTCTTCTTAATACATTTGCAGATTAAGATTCAGCTATTTCCTTCCTAATTTAAAATGCCCCTAACCCATGAGAAAATGCAAGACAATACGGAAAAGCAGTTTGAACTGTTAAATGACAACTTCATCCGTTGACCGTCATCTAATTTATTGAATTTATTGTCTGTGATTAAAAGTTTTACAGCAATCAAGTCTGTTGAGGACAGACAGGGGGCGCCATTGCCAAGAGAGACAGACGTAGATATAGTCGACGTCACCACAGAGTCAAAACCTTCTGGTGTCTGCTTACAGCGGTGCAGTTTTAGTACATCAGGTGCTGTAATGTATCTCTTCCCCTACTGTCTCTATACCTTCTTGTAATGCAGGCAAATGGGAAATCAAAAACATCAATTAATCCAGTAAACAAGTTTGGCCATGTACAGATAAAAATGGGATAATGGCATTGATTACAATGATTTATTAGTAATTACTTTTAGTAATATCTTTTTAGGAGTATCATACTTGAGCTGATGACCCTATTCAGTTAAATTCATGTAGTAAATTGACATTAGAGAGTGTTTTGAAAGTCATTCAAGGCAACATTATGAAGATGAGAATTTTTTTTTTATTGAAGTCAAATAAACACTATCAGTGTGGATTTTGGACTTTAAAGTTACAAAAATAATTGATTTATATGGATATAAAACTGGTTATGATAATGTTCCATTAGGAAATAGACCAGAGACACCAGCAAAGGAAATGCTCCTTTATAGCGCCTGTCTCTTTAAGCCTCCTGAGTACGCCCAATCTGCTGTGATTCGCTTATGAGGAAAATGGTGCATCTTTGCAAAGTTCTTAAGCGGTGGAGATTATCAAACAGGTTTGTATCATTTCACAGTGTTTGTGGGTTGGCAGGAACTCCAGATACCCAACTGTATGTGCACATGCTCTGAAAAAAATCGACATATGTCCCTTTTGAAGGTCAGACTTATTATATATATTTAATCATACAGCATGCGTATGCTGACAACACATGAAGAAGAACAGTTAAGAATAAACACGGTCGGTATCCATGAAGTAAGGTTTGATGTGGATCAGGTGTGATGTTTGACACCTCGTGTAGAAACAGACAAATAACAGACCCGGTGACTTACAGTGAAGGGAAATAGTTGTTGCTGGACAGAGAGGGGGTCTTCTGCCGTCTCTGTCCGTGGTGCTGAACTCAGACGGTCTGATTGTTAATGTGCTAATTTAACTTCTTTACACTGTTGGGTAGTTTAAAATTACAGCATGAACACCGAACAGATCATCAATCGCAATAACAAATGTCATAATGCCATTACAAAATAAAAAAGGGTTTTTCGAGCTGCAGCCCTTCTGGCCTGCCGGGACCTCTCAGCTGCTTCAGGAGACCCCCTGAGCCAACCAGGCCCGAAAGGCCTTCTTCTTCAGCTTGACGGCTTCCCTCACCTCCGGTGTCCACTACCGGGTTCTTGGGTTGCCGCCACGACAGGCACCGTTGACCTTCCGGCCACAGCTCCTAGCAGCCGCGTCCACAATAGAGGCTTTGAACATGGTCCACTCGGATTCCGTGTCCCCAACCTCCCTCGGGATGTGTGAGAAGTTCTTCCGGAGGTGGGAGTTAAAGACCTCCCGGACAGGGTCCTCCGCCAGACGTTCCCAGTTCACCCTCACTACACGTTTGGGCTTGCCGGGTCTTTCCAGCCGGCTCCCCCGCCATCTGATCCAACTCACCACCAGGTGGTGATCAGTTGACAGCTCTGCTCCTCTCTTCACCCGAATGTCCAAGACATACGGCCGCAGATCAGATGATACGATTACAAAGTCGATCATTGATCTCCGGCCTAGGGTGTTCTGGTACCAGGTACACTTATGAGCCACCGTATGTTCGAACATGGTGTTCATTATGGCCAAACCGTGGCAAGCACAGAAGTCCAATAACAAAACACCACTCAGGTTCAGATTGGGCAAGCCGTTCCTCCCAATCACCCCCCGCCAGGTTTCTCCGTCATTGCCCACGTGAGAGTTGAAGTCCCCCAGGAGAACTATGGAGTCAGCAGGCTGCACCCTTTCCAGGACCTCCCACCGACTCCAAGAAGGCCGGATACTCCGAACTACTGTTAGGTGCATAAGCACAAACAGTCAAAGCCTTGTTTGTATCAGGATAATCTAGAGTTACTTCTTTGAACAGTTGATGTCACTGATATTGAATATTGGAGATTATATGTTAATAGAGTTATTTTAAAAATAGGCTGCGTATCGTGAACGTGTTTTAACATTTCCGACTTTGTTAAACTTTACTACATTTGTTGAAGTAGCTGAAAAGAAGCCAATGAATGTTCTAAATAGACGTCAAACATTTAAAACCCACTTTATTTCAACATTTACATCACAAACACATTATTACTGGATCAGATTGTGAGCTTACGGTCAGATCTCTTATGTCTACTGATCTCTATATTTTAAATCTTCAACTGTATTTGTCATCTTCAGTTGGTGCCTGTACTTTGTTCCCGTTGGGTAAATAGAATAAATCCTCATTGCAACTTATTAACTCTTTTCCTCGCTCTGACTCAGGCTCTTGTTTTAAGATACATGTGCACAGTCTTCATATATCTTACATTAATATCTATCTCCTCTCCCTTCACCCTCCCCCTCGCAGATGTTGTTGGCCGCTGCACGCATCAAGGCCAGCTTCCCAGCCTTTTCATGGGAAGAGGGTTAGGGTGGTACTGTATCTGCAGGTTTAAGCGATACAAGTTAGAACTAAAAGAACCATAGGCCTATGATAAATTTCCACCACACCTTTTACATACCTGTTGGTGAATGGTGGAATCGGAGCTCCTTTGATGAACTCCATCTCAGGGTTAGTTCACTCAGAGCCTGTTCAACCTGTTTCCTGAAACAAACTGCAAATACACAATATTTACTGTTGTACACAAAACATTTCCTCATACCAGTGTCAGTCAGATGGGGTGAGAGAAAGACAGCGAGAGAGAGACGGAGTGAGAGAGAGAGAGAGAGAGAGAGAGAGAGACAGCAAGAGAGAGAGAGAGAGTCCTTGGAATCCTGTTGGTATTCACCTGCTGTCTTTGTGGGGAGAGACCAACACATTCACCATGTCGCTCTCCCTGTTGCTGCTGCTGGTCAGCGTCGCCCAGGCTGCTCATTTTTTTGGGACAGTGATGAATTACTACCGAAAAAACCCCGACGCATCTGGATCCATCACGGTACGTGCACAGCTCCCCTCTTCAATATTTACCTCTTAGAATGTGACAAGACAGAAGTAAAAATAACTCAGCTGTTAATGAATGAATAGAAGCAGGAAATAAAAAGTGATAATAGTTCTGGGATGTCTCTCAACAATGTTTTAAATATACTACACAGTAAAGGGTTTTAAGAATAACTTTCCATGAGGTGTTTTCTGTGGAACCATCTAAACACAGTTAGTCACAAAAAATGAAGCGAATCGATTCAATTCGAAACAATCCGGACATTTGATTCAAACAGTTGATAGAATATCTGCCCATTTCTAAAACATGTTTCAGGCTATTCTTCAGCAAGAAAGTCAAACTTTCCTTTGAAGTAATAGTATGTACATTGTTTTAAATCTCTTAAAACAAAATATTAACATCAATGAGAACATTTGACCCAACTCTGGATGAAAATTGTTAACCGGCTACAATGACAGACTTTCAAATCTCTTCTTCAAAACGTGGCTGATTCCAATGTCTGTTAACTGGAAGTGAAACGTTTCCAATATCTCTGTGGAAGACAGGTCGGGTTGGTCTAATCCAGCATTCGTAGCTTTACCTACGAAAAATAATGTGGATATCTCACAACATGTATTGTGTATGTTATAAACGAGGAAGTATAAAGACCGCTAAATCACACACCGGGCACGAGGGGGGGTCAACGGCTCCAACAAACTGATCTTTCTAGCAGGAGACCGATGTTCGTTCCCAATGTGAAACGAGAAGTCAACGTTGTTTTTCGTCACGTAACTTGCTTTAATTCAGGAACGACACTTCTGGGTCAAGAGATGATCTTTTTCTAAACCTACCTGAATAAAAACCAACCTGGCCTCTGTCCCGTGTTTGTCTTCACAGTAAGATGTTTTCTTTGACTCGTCTCCACTGTGACACTACAGGTGGTCTTCCGCTATAAGCTGACCTTCCACAGTTGCACACAAATCGACTCGTGGACCTGCCTCGGGAACTGTGGGACCGAGATTTCTGTTGAGCTGAACATAGTGGACCAGGAGCTCAGCGGAGAGTGGTGTCAGAGAGAGGGAATCATGACTCGGCAGTTTGTCGGCAACGCTCCATTGCAGCTGCAGTGAGTGCACCATGATGATGCAAAAAATGAAATGGATCAATATTTTGAGGCCCTGGAAAGAAAAGAAGCTTTTGCTGAAACATTTATGTAATTTGCCATGTGTATCACACAGTACGATAGTTGTAGGGGCGCTCTGTCAGTCAGTTAGGAGGAGACAGACACATTTCCTCATGTCTATTTTTATTTCTCAAAATATGCAAATTATCTGTTACTTTCCTAAAATAATGATAATCCGTTTTTTTTCTTTCAGGTGACAATGAAAATGTTTTGTAAAGTTTAACAAAGTTAACATTTTGCTGTGATGGTTGTTTCCTTGAGTGTTCATTTCCTCATATTTGTGGCATCCCAACGATACGATTGAAACATTTTTACCTGTCAGTGCTGCTGCTCTGGTATCATGTGAACTAATGAGTTATTAGCACACTTTATATTAGGAGGTAAAAATGACTTTTTCACAACTTCCTCTGAAGGTTGAGCGGTGGCAACTGGATCAGTAACAAACAACGTGTCACACGTTGGAGAGCTGAGACTTTGGTGGAGCTGAGGAACCGGTCGGACACCGGCCGAGCCAACGGGTCCCCCCAGACCACCATCGTGCCAGTTCTGAGGTGATTATACACTTTAATGTGTACATGAAGTATCTAATTCCAACAGAAAGGCAGTCACTAGATTGTCTTCTGACATTGAAGAGATACCTTTGTCGAGACAAAAGTGAATCATCAGCAGCGATTGGCTTCCTGACTCAAGCTTTACATGGAAATGTTTCTCTCCATCAGAGTTCCTTCAAACTGTCGGAGAGATTTCCACCTGTTGGCGTTCGACCCCGACGGTGACGAGATCAAATGCAGATATGGAAACACAACGTTAGCAGAGTGTGACGTCTGCACACCGCCCTCCGTTCTCAGCCTCTCCTCAGTGAGTGAACACAGACACTGATGCTTTATAATCGCACCATTATAGTCCAATCATAACCCAGAATCAGATCCTTTACTGCAGTAGAAGTACTTAATGACACTGTGATAATGCTACAGGTCAAAGATCATCATATGTTTGTAGCGTTGCTGTCCTGTGAGAACCACGTATCTCTAAAAAGAACAAACTGTTTTGTGACGATGCATTTTCCAGCTGATCTAAGAGGCTTTTTAAAGAGTTTATTCAGCTGAAGAATATCAGTTCTCGAATAAATATACTTAGTTACATTCACCTCTGGTTCCGGCTCACTTTGACCAAAAAGACCAAACTAATAAAACAAGAAAAGACATTTTGTTCCAAATGAAATGTACACGTTGGGTATTTCATTAACTGACAGAAAATACCTTATTTTGACCTCATGTCCCTTTCTGTCCTCTTGCAGTCCTGCACTCTGTCTTTCAGCCCCACTAATAGCGGTGACGAAGGTTCGTACGCTGTCCAGCTGGTGATGGAGGACTTTACCAGGCAGACCATCACCTTGACTCAAGACAATGGGTCTAATATGATCTTAAATGAAAACGTCGCTATCAGCAAACTGCCTGTCCAGTTTATTTTGAAAGGTAATATTTCTTGTTTTGGCAGCCAGGACTATATGGAACCTGGATAAATATACAATTAACATTGAAGATTTTCTTTCAATAATGGTGATGGATTGGATGCTTCCTCTGCTAGCTAGCGCTCGATACTATTGTAAACATTCTTACACTGCCTAAGTTACAGTAAAGGCACCAACCTCAACATTCATTTGCAAAATAAACTTTTTCTAGAAAACCCCCTTTTTAAGTAAAAAATAAAAGCCAAAGTTTGCAAATGTTAAATGTTGTACAAACTGAATAAAACTGTCTGAATTCGACATTATTAAAATTCACTGTTCCTGTAAAGCCGGGTAGGTCTTTATTCACTGTAACAATCATTGAAAAGCAACAGCACCATGTGTATACATTCAGTACCTTCAGCGTAGCATAGAAGTGCTAACGTTAGATGTGCTAACATACTCTGCTAATGTTAGCTCCACAGATCTTTAGGTAGAAAGGTAACGTTTTAGAATCATATATATATACATATATATATATATGTATATATATCATTGTTCACGTTTAACCATAACGAGCTACAAATCCACTAAACCAGCATGAAAAGAAGAAAATCTGAAACAATTGCATGAGAGTCTATGGAAGGGTCGATTGCTAGTTTGGTGTCTCTAACATTAAGCTCAATGTAAAGCTCCAGCAAGCACGTTTGTTCCAGTCGATATAGTAGATGTGAACATTTCACAGAGCAAGTGAAACTCTTGGGTCATTAAAGTCATTCGGGTTCATCCTCTGGGCAACATGAATGTCTGTAAAGCATTTTATGGCAATCAAACAGTTGCCGAGATATTCTAGTCCAAACCAAAGTGGTGGACTTTGCTTGTCTCTGTTGTTCCAGTGGATCCTGTGGTGCCGTCCTGCACAGAGGGAGTCTATCTGCCCAAGTTCCTGCCTCCAACCCCAGCAAACAGAGCTCGGCTGTACACGCCTGTCAATCAGTCCCTGGATATCAGCATCATTGCTGAGGCAAATGTCTCCACGTAAGTCAAACAAAAAATTCAAAGAAGATTAATGATGCAGAATGTTCTCTGGTGAGACAAGAAAAACGTGTCCACATGAGTACATTAGTCAATGGTTGCTGGGAATTCAGGTGTACAAGGAATCTGATCTGTTGTGTTCTGTCAACACTGATGCATTGGACAGGATTGACAAGAGTGTAAAAACCAACCAACTGTATCAAATATAACAATGCAGTTTGCATTTAAAGCCACAAAAAACATGAAAAACGTCCTAGACCTAGAACACTGTGTGCAAGCACCGTGTTGTTTCAGTTGTAGTTTCACAAGCTCAGGGTTTTAAAAAGGTGATTACTGGTAAGATCCACCTAAATGCTACAAGTGTGACTGTTATAAACAACAGCCAGCAGTGAAAGAATTGCCATTGAGGAAACGTTTGAAAGAAAAAGGAGGAAGGTGCCAGATGAGGATTCCCAGCATGCCGTCACAGAAGAAGAATTTGTTTGCATTTGTGGGTGTGGTGGTTTTTGAAAAGGTTATCTTAACGTGCAATGACTTTTTTTCTTCTGTTTGTTAAAAGGATTTCCGAGCTGCTGTTCAGCGGGCCGCACAACGTCAACCAGACTAGAGTAGGAGTAGGAGAGTACATCCTCAGATGGACGCCATCTGACAACGAAGATGGAGAAAGCCACCCCATCTGTTTCAGCCTCCAGGCAGTTTTCAAGTCAGTCACTTCTCCCATGAACATTTCCCTTTTACACTAACTCTGTTTACATGAACACTCATATACAACTACTACTCAGAATATGACAATTTTCCAAATCTGATATAGTTCATGTAAACATCATATTCCGTTTGGATATTCTGAATTAGGTCTTATTTCGAATGGAGCGTTTTCCGACAAAGACGTGTGATGTGTTGATATTATTCTGGTTTTAGGAGCATTCTTTGGACATGTGTACAGCTCATTCACAATACGAGTCACTTTGCGACACACTTTTGCATTGAACACAAACCAACTAGCCAATAGTTTGCAGAGCTGGAGTAGAGATGCATGCCCAAAAGAAAAGAAAGACACTCACATACTTTTAAACATTATGAAAGACTTGGACTGAAAGACTTGTCTGACTGATGTTTGTGACAGTTAGCCTCCACCAGGTCAGGGACAGTAACTGCAGACAATGCTTGTGATTCCATCTATTGCGACGCAGTGCGTTTCAGAAGCAGTTCTCTCTATTCCTTTAATATGAAGAAGAGCTATGGCAAGAAAGACTGTGACTTTTAATATCTAAAAATAATTTGGGATCATTGACACAATTGTGTAAAAGATCAATCGTACTGATTTATCTCCACAGTTCAGTCAAGTATCACTCTGAGCTCCGATGTGTCATTGTGAGTGTTGGAATCGGTGAGTGGAACTCCTCCTTATTTTTATATTGCTCGATTGATAAAGTTAATTTGTAATCTTTTATACACAAACGTTTATATACAAACTACAACCACCATTCCATCAACTGCTCCACTTACAACAGCCCCACTAAATGCAACCAGCACTACACCGGCTACGAATGTTTCTTCTGCATCAACTACACCACTATCTACTACACCAGACGTCTCAAACACAAGTGAGTATGTTAAATGGTGATGTTGTACATTCTGTAATTATCTCTTAATGAACATATACAAAGCTAAGGATGGGAGCTAAGGGGGAACAATGAGTTGTCTGAGAATGGAAGACCATGTGTCTCTGCTGCATTACTCAGCTTCAGCACCCCCCTGACCTGCATTGTAATGTGTGGACACTGTGCTTCTAGTTGTTGTAGCTCTGAGAATGAGACTTTCGTCTTCGTCTCCACTGTCTGAGGACGACATCAGGAGCACTCTCATACAACAGGTCAGCCTCTTCTTATCTAACCAGAAATCAAAGCATGTCAAAGCGTCAGATAACTGCACCTGCTGTGGCTAGATGGAGGCTTAATCATACGTTAGTGGTCTCACTATAAAGACTTTCGTTGATTCAGAAATACATTAAAACAATCACAGATCTCCCTCTTTACACTGAACAATCTGATAAGGCAGTGATCACATCTCAGCACCACTGTTGCATTTTTCTTCTCCAGATAAGAGATGAACTGGTGAGAAGAGGGCTGCCATCAGACATGACTGTACGCCTCGTCAGAAGGGTGTAATCAACATGTACAACCACAGCGCCCCCTGTTGATTCAACGTGGAACTATATCAACCCCTGCATGGGCATTCCGTTCTCATTTGAGAGTCAAATTGACAACGGCAATGTCAGCACTTTTACTTTCCCTGTTAAACGAACATAAGAATAAATCCTGCAAGATGAATTTTATTGATCCTTTTGTGGAAAAAATATGGCACAGGTTATGAAATATATCTTCCAGATTAGCCAGAAAATCTGGTCATTAAATTGAATATTTAAAAATGTTTACAATGTGTGAGCAGAATGTGGTTGTGTTGATCACCTTTCATGTGCAGATCATTGACTTCCTGTTCCTGTTGTAGTGCGTTTTTAAGTGTTTCTGCTGCCTTTGATTTTATGTCTGATGCTTACTTGTTATTTGTCTTTTTGTAATGAAGCCAAAGCAACTTGCAAACATTATTTTCGTTTATTGGATTTTCAAAAGGTCACATTGGAGTATCACTCTATATCAGTGGCGGGCCGTGCATGTTATAGCTGGGTCTTCAGTGCTGTCCTGCAGCTGAAACACCTCCTAATAACCTCATGATGGCGCCACAGCTACGGTTATTTGTTTCTAGGGGTGCAACAATACACGTATTCGTATTGAACCGTTCGGTACGAGCCTTACGAACCGAACAATACGTTTGAATAATACTAGTGCATATAATGTTTTCGGTGGTGCGCTCATGGAGGAGACAACGGGCTGTGACCTCTGAACCCGGAACAAAACCCCCAAAACAAGACAGCTGGGTGTTCTGGGAGGCTACGCTAAACTAGCTTAACAAACAATAACTCCGCGCAGGACGGGATGCTTCGTAATTAACGGACAATGCATATAGTCCAAATCTATATAATTAACACTATGACAACAACAATCTCACAAGAACCAGTCACATATATTCATAAGACAACAAAGCAACAAATCAATCCAGCAGACCTGCAGCGGATCACACATTCTGCTACACACTCTACTTTAAACAAATCTCCCTCTGGGGATGAATAAAGTATACATCTATCTATCTACACTCAACGGCCATTCAGATATTAGATATCTCCTTCTTCTCCTTCCTCTCCTTCTCCTTCCTCCTCTTCCCTCCTCGCTCCACAGTAAGCTGATCTCTTCTAGCCACATAAAGGTCAAAGGTCAGGAGGAGTTTGTAACAACAGGAAGTCTGTATGTAACTGATGAATCTTTAATAACATGAAGAAACCGTTCTGGACGAAGGATTTATCACTCAAGTCTTTGTGTGTATGTGTGTGTGTGTGTGTGTGTGTGTGTGTGTGTGAGTGTGTGAATGATTAAGACGTTCAGTTATTGAAGACATTGTTTAATTATTGATAAGATTATGAAAGCCAATAATAACAGCTGATTGCATTATTGATTAGGCCAGATAAGAGGTTCCACAACACTATTATGAGATTACGAAGGGCACACACACACACACACACACACACACACACACACACACACACACACACACACACACACACACACACACAGTTCCTGTCTTTATGTACAGATAAATGTTGAACACCATAAAAACTAAAAAGGAGACAAAAGGAAGTACAACTTATCGTTGTGACAACTTGATACTTTGTATTACAAACATATTAAATCATAAATATGGAAAATACATTTACAAGTACAAAATAAACAAGTAAATAAGAATAAGTAAAAGAACAGATATGGAATTAGACTGAAGTCATTCGTTATGGTAATATTCGGTATTTAACGGCAGATGTAGATTTTGTTTCTGCTGCCCTCCAGTGGTTGAAATCCTTGCTTTGCTGCCTTGATGTCAGTGTTCAGCACTTCCTGACACCTAAACGGCATCTTGTGAACTTTATGAACACAAGTAGTAGTTTTTGGCAGAAATACTTATTTAGTTTCACTTTGTCGTGTCACTGACTTGAACCTCTCAACCAGACAACGTGAGTGAAACGCTGCTTTTTAGCTCCGTGTTAAGTGACTTAAATTTGCTTTTTGAATTTGCCAAAATAATATCGACTTCAGATCAAAATCAGGATTTTCCTCAAAAAACAAAAACTAAAAAAAATGCATTGACTACAAAAAGAATCCATCTCAATCATCACTTATGATTTTCTCTTTTCTTTTTACATCTACATTTAGCCGTTTAGTAGAGAGGACTAAATCTGACATTAATAATAAATAAATAAATAAATTATAAATACATTTCTTTAGTCTTCCATAGTTATGGTCGTATATGGGGGGTCAACCTTTATAAAAACAGATCAAGAGCATGCCAGAGGAAGCAACGGAAATGTCGGACAAAGCGCCGAAATATTCCGCAATACAGTCGCTTACAAAAGTATTGAACCATGTTGTTGTTGCGTTGCATTTTTATTTCAGTTGCATGTAATGACCTTCACAAAATAGACAAAATCAGTGAAGTGCAACCTAGATTATTCTATTTTGTACTAAAAAACTGTAGAAGCTGAGAAGTGGTTTGTGCACACGTGAGCTGCCTCAACTTATATTTTATAGTTTAATTATGGGGCTGCCACATGTTGAAGATCATTTAACTTACTTCAGCTTACACAAAATAAGAATCTAATTACGTCTGTCTACACAGCCCAAAGTCACAAATCACAAAAGTGTCTCAAATGGCTTTAAAGCAGCAGACGCACAACAGAAACAAAATAACAATCTGGATTCAATAGAATGATGAATTGCTGTTTGATTTTGAGCTGTTTTGAAAAGTGTGCTTTGCATAGCTACAGGTGGAGGTTGTGTTAAAACGTTATAAATTGTGCAAAACTGCGGAAGAAAAGACTTTAATTTCTCCAGATAGAAAAACTCTGAGTGTAGTTCACTGATACGTGAGAAGTCTCTGCTTCATGTTCAGGTCTGTGAGAAGCTCGCTGACGTCAGCGTAGCCGACTCTGTTGGACAAGATCTTGATGAGGTGGGGGGGCGCTCCCATCCGCAGAGCCTTCCACACCACCGGGCTGCTCATCATCAGCGCCTCCTCCAGCTGGTTCGTTTCCATTGGAACCTCCTGGTTCTTCCTGGACCGGGACCCGTCGTCGTTGGCCGCAAACAGGTCCGCGACCAGCTCCTTCATGTCGGTATAATTGGCGCCGTGGGTTTGAACCCTGTGACGGACGTTCCCGAGAACGAGGTGGTGAGGGAGGTCCATCCTCTGCGCCTCGCGGACAATTATTGAGTTTTCTGGAGCGTTTCCAGGCGAGACGTTTAGGCACCTGAGGATGATGAGGATGATGAGGATGGTACTGCGAGGGTTAATTACAACGTTATGAACAGGCGACTAAAATCAAGCAAACTACAATATTAACAGGATGTTGTTCATCAATCATCCGAGTCTCTGAACTCTTCACGTCACACCAAAAGTTTGACGGGCCTTTAATTTCCATATTCTCTTAAAAAAATACTTTTGTCAGTTTTATAGAAGTTTTAAGGGCACAGTAAAATAAAAAATTACATTTTCAAACAGAATTCCTTGAGAAAAGAAATTAAAAAAGACAAAAACAGAACATGCGAAGTAATCCATCCACTAATGTTACGTGATTATTGTTATGGAGTCCTAGAGCTGCTATGAAACAGAATCAATCTGTAAGAAAATAGGACAATAAGTGTGGATATATGGAGGAATAAACAAAAGAATAAATACGACCGTAGACAATAAACAGAAACATGAATATCAGGTCACAGTCTCTTTTCAGCTCTTTCCTGGATGCTTAAGTCACAAGCTTCATGATTTATTCATTTGAAATCTGTTTTGCTGTATTTCTACGTTTGCTTTTGAGCGGAGAGAATAATAACACACTTTTAATTGTAGTAAATGAGTCATTGATACAATATAGCTACATATGTTTACCAAAGCTTTTTAACTCTCTGGATCTCCTGTTTTCGTACCGCTCTGTGGTTCGGGGGGTTTAGTCTGAAAGACGCAGCTACGTGCGGTTCGGCTTCCTTCAGATGAGGAAAAACACAGTTATCATTAATAGAAAAAAAAAGGCTTTCTTCCAAACAATCTCTGTCAAAGTTTCCTGAGATGCAGTTCCTCTTATGGCCACCAGGTACCGCCGTCAGTGTCTCCGCCATGTTTTCTCTTGGTGGGGATTCCCTATTTGCATCACTCAATTTGGACTTCCTGACTAAAGTAACTGACACATGTTTGGCATCAAATGAATGGATGAATGAGTATGATCTCCTCACCACTAAGGTGTTGCGCCTCAGCGTCTGCCCCGGCTGGCCTCCTGATTTCAGTGGAGCCTTGTTGGTTTGACCGCAGACGGTTCGCTGTGAAGCCATCGAGCTGCAGGACGACGAGAATCGACAACCTTTAAGTTGCGTTAACCGACGTTAACCCAACTTAAAGGTTGTCGATTCTCACCGGAGGAGGAACAGATTCAACTTCAGGCCCCTGAGCAGACACCGCCGTTCAAGTCTGGTGTGAAACCAAGTCGACGTTAACTTATTTTACCTTACTCTTCTTACGTAAGAAGCTAGCTATTTCACATAAAAAACTAACTTATTTCTACCCAAAGTATGATATTTAGCTTACATTAAAGCAGTAGTAATAATATTCAAATAGTATTGTGTATATTATACTATAACTCTCTGCCCACTGTCTGTTGTCTTACCTGTGTGAGGTCTGATGGTCGATGTGTGGCATGAAAACACTGAAGACTGAAGATTCTGCTTGGAATATGACATCACAGTGTTCCGATTATGACATCAGAGCGTTCTGTGGGCGGAGCTACAGACAGGAAACACCACGGGAAGACACATCCTGTCCCAGAGCAGAGTGAACCGACCAGGAGCACCAGCGTCCGGTCCACAGGCCATTACATATGCATTCAGTTTATTGCATGTTATTTGTGATGAAGACTGTTATTTATTGTATTACAAGTTTTCTGAAATGTTGTTTAAATATGCAAATGAGGCGTTATCCTAATAATATGTAATTTGCATACATTTCCAGAACATGAATCATTTGATAAAGGCCGGTTCAGTACGATCTAATCTAATGGTGACTTTAGGAGAAATCTACAGACGCAAACAGACAAAGTAGTCAAATAAACACCTAAATGTGTATTTTAGGATGTTTTCTTAACATTAGTCTGAAAGAAGACATGATGGAAGAACAATAGATACAAATCTCAAAATAATATTTGTCGTGCATAAGACAAATACAGACTTGAAGAAACAGGTGATCAAAACTATTGTAAGAAATTTAGACTTTTGCAACTATAACATCAACGACATGACGAAACTTTCTGGAAGATGAAATACTTTACATGAAGTACAACAGATTTATGATAATGAGCTTTAGTGTCGTCTGAGTTGGGCACTGGTTCTGTGTGTGTGTGTGTGTGTGTGTGTGTGTGTGTGTGTGTGTGTGTGTGTGTGTGTGTGTGTGTGTGCGCAGCAGTATCGGATGTAGAGAGCTGTTTGTGCACGTGCAGCCGTGCATAAACAGCTCTGTTAATGTGGAAGGAGAGGTGAGACGTCATGGATCACACACACACACACACACACACACACACACACACCAGTAGGAAGTCAGCACTTGTACTTTTACTGTCAGCCAGCCGATTGAACAGTTCTTTTCGTAGTAGCATCATAATAATAGTCCTAATCATAAAGTTATTAACAGCAGCAGCAAGTGTGTTTGCAGGAAGAGAACTCAGATGACGAACAGAGGTAAGAAACATGCTTTTGTGTAGATGATATAACGTTAGCAGTGGAGAGATCATGGAACTGTTGAGGTTGATGTTCAGCACCTTAAACCAGGACGTGAAGGAAGAATTGATTTGGACAACTTGAGAAATATCACAGATGCTGAACGATCGTACAACTTGCAGAGCTGCAGCCGGCAGGACGTTGGCGATGTTTGTTCCGTGTCTTTCATGTCTGTGAACGTGAATGCAAGCTGGACGGTCTTTTGGAGCGTTCAAGAGGATAAAGTAAAGGAATAGTTTCACAATTTGGAAAATCTGCTAATTTAGTTTTCTAGCGGAGAGAAAGATGAGAGGATGTTTCCACGGTTTGTTTTTGATAAAAGAAAGAAAGAAGAGCATATAACATTCTAATGAGTGATCTTTTGGACGGAGCCAGGCTAGCTGTTTCCCACTGTTACCAGTCTTTATGCTAAGCTAAGTTAGCCTGCTGCTGGCTGAGGCTTCACATTTAGCGCACAGACACCAGTGTGTGGTATCGATCTCCTCACCGGAACAGAACAGTACTTTTATTTTATCTTATTCAAAGATGAACTCAATGGAGACGTTCAGAGCAGAAATATCTCTTTGCTGGTGATTGATTTCTTTTGTCAGAGATCACAAGACAAAATAGTTGTAAACAACTATTATAATTGTATTATATTTTATGACTGTACCACCTTTTATTGCTGCATAATCTCAATTGGAAAAGTAACCAGTAACAGTACCTGCCTAGTAAATATAGCGCAGTATATATACCACTGAGATGTAGTAGAGAAGTAGCAGGACATGTAAATACTCAAGTAAAGTACCTCAAATGTGTCCAGATCTTCAGTAAATGTACAGACACGACACCACTAACACTATTCATTCATGCAGCTGGATGATGATCTGACAATGTTCATCTGAAGTCCTCCACCTCCTTCTCCTTCCTCCTCTTCCCTCCTCGCTCCACAGTAAGCTGATCTCTTCTAGCCACATCAAGGTCAAAGGTCAGGAGGAGTTTGTAACAACAGGGAGTCTGTATGTAACTGATGAATCTTTAACAACATGAAGAAACTGTTCTGGACGAAGGATTTATCACTCAAGTCTTTGTGTGTGTGTGTGTGTGTGTGTTTGTGTGTGTGTGTGTGTGTGTGTGTGTGTGTGTGTGTGTGTGTGTGTGTGTGAATGATTAAGACGTTCAGTTATTAAAGAAATTGTTTAATTATTGATAAGATTATGAAAGCCAGTAATGACAGCTGATTGCATTATTGATGAGGCCAGATAAGAGGTTCCACACCACTATTACGAGATCACGAAGGACACACACACACACACACACACACACACACACACACACACACACACACACACACACACACTAATGAAAGTTGCTGTGGTCACATGTTGTTGATGTTCAAACTGCTTATGAAGTTTTAAAAACCTTTAAACTTGCCGTCCTCCAGATGTCGTGGCGTTCGTCTTTCCGCTGCTCAAAGTTTCGTCACGTCTTCGGGAAGCCGTCCACTAAGGAGCGCGGCTACGACGGGGTGCCGATCACGCGCAGCGTCCACGACAACCACTGCTGCTCAGCCAATCCCTGCTTCATCGCCGTGGTGACGGAGTGCGCCGGGGGCGGGTCCTTTTTAGTCCTGCCCCTCCATCATGTGCGTAGTCCTTCGTGGTCATCACCTCCTGTTGAACACCATAAACACTGAAAAGGATTAGACCGTTTGGTATGGAGGACGAAACATGACATTTTAATAAATAAACAAAAATATTGAAACAAATGACTCAATAAATAAATGGATAAAACAAACAGAAAGAAATGTATAATAAAAGCCTTTAGTCCGCCATAGTTTGGGTCGTTTATAGACGTCAAACGTAGCGACCAGGTGCCATGCATCCAACAGGATCTTACCAAAAAATGGCTGACACAGCGCCGTAAAATACGTTAATACAGTGACTAGCAAAAGTACTGAACCACCTTGGCATTTTTCCTTTTTTGTTGCATTACCTACACAAAATACTAACAACTGTGGAATGAAAAACTTGTTTTCAAAAATTCTAAAGAAAACTTAAAAATGCTGTGTGCTTTTAAGACCAAAGTCAATGAGCTCTTCATATTGTAAACAAACGTATACCTGTGATAGAAACGTCCATAATTGTTTCATCACATGATAAAAGGATGAATAGTTTGAGTATTATTGGTTAGCTTTGACCTAATTAATAGACAGCGCTGTTCTCTCAGACAGGCAGGGTGGACCCTCAGCACCCGCGGGTGTGCGGTCACAGTGGGAGGGTCCTGGACGTCAAGTGGAACCCGTTTGACGATCACTGCATCGCCTCGTGCTCAGAGGATTGCACTGTAAGCACAATGTCCTGTCCTTTGTCTTTACATTCATGTTGTTTAAACCGAAATGTCCCCGCAAGTATAGTAAACACAACCCAGTACTGTCTGTGTGCAGGCGAAGATCTGGGACATCCCGGTCTGTGGCGTCCAACAGAACCTCACCAAGGCCAGGAAGACTCTGATTGGTCACTCCAGGAGGGTGGCGCTTATTGAGTGGCATCCGACAGCTGAGAACCTGCTGCTAAGCTCCGCCTACGACTACAAGGTGTGGATCCTCATTGGTCGGTGGCGGCCTCAGTCAAAGTCGTTACTCTGACATTTAATTTGGTCCAAAGCAACGTACAAATCAGCACTTTTGTTATTGTAGTTCTTTTTGTGATTAGGAATTGTAATCCGTTTTAACGTAGTAAATCCTAACCATCATTGTGTTGTACTTTTTTATCATATCATTGTAAAATATTAAGATATTTTCAGGTCGAGGTGAACTCACCGAGAGAAACAGCCCTGACGTTGTCTCTCTTTTTGCCCCAGGTCCTCCTCTGGGATGTGTCCCAGGTAGGTGCGGTGATCAGGTACCCGGTCCGGGTGGTTCTGATGCCCATCCACCACCGCTACCCATCCGATACGCTGCTGCTGTCTGTCAGCTTCAACAGTGACGGCAGCAGGCTGGCGGTCACGTCCAAAGACAGACGGGTTCGAGTCCTGGACCCACGGACAGGACGGATCCTACAGGTGTGTTTTTGAGGTATTCATGTCAACTGAAGGTGTAAAAAACTGAAACTTTTTAATTGCGTTCCTGCAGGTGTCCAGCAGCAAGTCTCACAGATCCAGCAAAGTTTTATACATCGGAGGTTTGAAGATGCTTCTGTCGACCGGCAGCTCACCCTGGAACCACAGACAGATCGTCCTCTGGGACCCTGTAAGACACAGACACACTTCTACAGCTAACCGAGTGATTGATTATTTGAATAGATTTAATGATGTTTTTTGTGTGCAGGACGATTTATCTGAGCCGCTGTATGAAGAAGATTTGGACGGATCTGCTGGAGTCCTCTTCCCGTTCTACGACCCAGACACACACATGCTCTACTTAGCAGGAAAGGTCAGACAACACACACACACACACACACACACACACACACACACACACACACACGTCGACCCATAATTATTGGATTTATTTCCTGCAGTTGGTTGGGATTGCGCCTTACAAAACTTCACCATATATCTCTTTTTTGCATTTCAGTTTAGTTTTTGATGCAAAAAATGTTACCGATCCGAAGTTGCCTAAATACGCTAGTGTCGAATGTGCCACACAAAACTGATGCCTTGATTTAGGGTGACGGGAACATCCGGTACTACGAGCTGAGCACTGAGAAACCTTACATCAGCTTCCTGATGGAGTACAGGTCTCTGCTGCCACAGAAAGGACTTGGTGAGATCAACACACTTGCAGAACATTTTTTAAATGTTGTGTCTTCATTCATTACTATTACCTACCAACCAATAGAGTGCTGCAGGACTGAGCCCCAATACCCTGAGACGAGTCAGCATTTTTTCCCTTCTTGTTCGCTTGTCTCAAAGTCAACGGCTTGTTTGATTGGATTTTTGCAAAGATGCCTGAAATAAGCTCTGTGGTTCACACATATGGAGATTTATTTTCCTAACTTCAAGAGGGTGGTCTTTCATTTTGAGGGCATGACTTTTCACTTCAGATTTTGAAATCTCAATTTGCATGTGAGGATCGGGTTTTGAAGGAGAGCATTACAAAATCTGCAGTGAAATCAATGTCATGCACTCAAAATGAAAAAAACAAGCTCTTGAATAAAGAGGAAGAAAGCTCCACAAACACAATCTTAAGAGATTATCTTGGTTTGTCATAAAAAAAACATCATTTTTTAATTTACTTAATACTTAATAATAAAGCTAGCTGTAGCGTTAGAGAGAGACCAACTAAGCTCGGTGTAATACTTACTTTAGAGGAAGACCTATTTAGATGGCTGAACCAAATTTATTTTGGAACTAGCTCCATTTACACTTTAAACAAAGACAATATTAACTTATTTGAGAACAAATGTAGCTAGCTGAGACAAATCTATTTCTAGCTACCTAAAAAAACAGAGCAGGTCATTTTAGACGTTACAAAGGTATACATACCTTTGATGTGTTACATCACTTCAGGGGTGATGCCAAAGCGCGGCCTGGACGTGAGCGCCTGTGAAGTTTTCAGATTTTACCGTCTGATCGCCATCAAAGACCTGGTGGAACCACTGTCAATGATCGTACCCCGAAAAGAGGTGAGCAAATACGTTTACCTCACTTTTCTTATTTTGTTGCATTTACTGATGATAAAGACAGAAACTATTTGCAGCGTTTTCTTCGTCCTTCCAGTCGGGTATTTTCCAAGAGGATCTGTACCCACTGACAGCTGGAAACCAGGCGGCCATGACGGCTCAGGAGTGGCTGTTGGGGATCAACAGAAGTCAGTAATGCATTAGTGTCTTCAAGCCAAAATGGCTGACAGATATATGATAGACCCATGCCTCTCTGACATATCTCCATCAGGCCCAGTGCTGATGTCCTTGAAGCCTGGGACTCGGGTAGCCAACCCTTACCCAGAAACCCCGGCTGAGAAAGGGCTCGTGAGGCAGCTGAGCTCCCTGAGGTTCCAGATGGATCTGGCTGTCGGTGCAGGGACCGGGCCCAACCTGGACATTATGGAAGAGGTATAATCACGTCAGCACTGGAATGTCAAACAGCTGGCAGCTGAGTTACAGTCAGACAACATGTGTGACGCCTTCAAGGTCTCAATTCCAAGACCTTCTAGCCATAATCAGCACAATGAGCTGTGTTCACTGCACAGTGCAGATACAAAGTCTGAAATAAGTTCTTATGCAACCAAAGTGCGCCAGGAAGTAAGAAATCGCCACGAATTTGAAAAATAGGTCAAGCAAAGACAGTATGTGCATAAAGTACTTGAGGTTGTACTTGTTTTTTCCACAGGAACTCCCTTCGTAAATCACTGGTCGTTTCAACACCCGAAGTTCAAATGCGTCGCAATCTAATTCTTTCTTTCACTACCTAAAGCTGGTGAACATAGTTGAGGGTTGCAACGTAGGTAGTTTGGTAAATCTAGAGCTTTTCGAAAACCCAGTTTTGAGCTCAGTGTAAAATGTGTTAAATAGAAGTGGCATGCCCAAAGTAGAACTGCTGCAAAGTTTAACATCTGGCGAAAAGCAATTCTGTGATCAAATGAAAGACTTCTTGTAGCTGTTGTTTACAGTAAACTCAACTTGTCTCAAAGTTCTGTCCAGCTCTGTTTTGTTGCTGTCGTATAAACCAGCTGATCCTGTCTCTTGAGGCCTTCCTTGAGGAGCAGCTGGCCTACCAGGACGCCAAGTACCCCAGGGAGATGAGCGATCTGTCGGGGTGGCAGCCAGATGAGACCCAGATCCCGCTGTGGACGTACTGCTGCACGCCGCACTGCTGTGAACCTGCAGAGAGGCCGCCGCCCACAACCGAGAGCGAGGTGAGGCTCAGATATGCACGTGAGAATACCGAGTGTGCAAATGTTTAGGTTGGAGTTTCTCCTCTTCCTGCCAAGAGACTTGTTTCTCTAATTTCAGCTTCTGCAGACATTTTACAGACAGCAAGACGAGATCAGAGGCCTGAGAGAACAACTCAATGCCAAAGATGTTCGTATTCAAAAAAAATCAAAGGCCAAACACCAATAAGATTTAAACTTATGACTATTACAGTGATTGTTTCTGTTGTGCAGGTGAGGATCACTCAGCTGGAGCTGGACATCACAAACACCAGAAACAACATGAGGGCAACCTTCTGATTCAACCAATCAGCTCTCACGCTGCTGTTTTAAAGCTGAACCAATCAAACTACTCAACATGTCCACCAATAAAGGAAACAGCTGACGTCATGATGTACTTATACTGTTTGTGTTTAACTTTGTTTGTTTCACGCTTAATTTCTTTAAACATGGATAGCCATTAGCTCAGGCAAATTATCGGCAACCAATGAACTGGTAATTAATATATTTATAATAATAACATCTGCATCATGATGCAAGATTAATGGGAACGTTGCATGGCTCACCTTTCCAGAGCAGGTAAACTGGAGGAGAACAAAAGACTGAAGCGCCCGGATTTCTTCAATCTGCACCAGCGGAACACGAGAAAAATAATAAAACTAAAAATGTAAAGTGTGAAACATTGTCTGAAATCTCTCGTGCGCGCTGTTTAAGAGCTAATCTTTGTGTGACTGGTTCTTCTTGAGGCCCGTTGTTGCAGAAGCACTTTTGAATTATTCGGGGCTACAGATTTTTTTATCACAATCTTTTTTCTACTCCCCCTTTCTTCCTCACCTGTATGGTTCAACTCGACGCGGTCGTCTTGTCCATCAAAATTGTCTGGCTGACCCAAGTACCAAGTGATTGAATTCAGATCCATCAGTGTTTGAACCCCTCCTGAAGAACACAGAGGTGAGGATCAGTGATGACATGTGACACGTTCTCCTCTATGTATCGTCTGTCAGGGTCTCTCCTCCCTCTGATCACACTGAGGCGTTCACTTCTTACCCCTGATCTCTTGGCTCCGATCCAAACTCCTGAGGTGTAAAACCAAACCAAACAGGTTGTACAACTCTTCCTCACTGTGTATTGGCAATAGTCTACTATTAAAGGTTTGGCATTTCATGGAATCAACAGAAATATGTGTTAGTCATCACCAGCATATGCTTTAATGAAATCGATTCTATTACCATAATTCAGCTCTTAAAGGAATAGGCTGTTGTTGGGGGAAATACGTTTATTTGAGTTGTGTGTGCACGGTAAACATAATTAAACTAGTGGGGTTGAATGAGTTTCATAGTCATAGGTCGGTGTATTACACACAGTAGATGACGATCGACAAACCAAAGAGAAAGACGGGTAGCAGCACGGTAAAAAGTATATTTAAAAAAAATTAAAAATTAAAAATTAAAAATTAAAAATTAAAAATTAAAAATTAAAAATTAAAAATTAAAAATTAAAAATTAAAAATTAAAAATTAAAAATTAAAAATTAAAAATTAAAAATTAAAAATTAAAAATTAAAAATTAAAAATTAAAAATTAAAAATTAAAAATTAAAAATTAAAAATTAAAAATTAAATTAATTCAAATTAAAATATTGTCTTGTATTCAGGTCCTATAGGGTATATAGACCTTTAGTTTTAACTGTTCATTGAACCACCTGCAACATGAGGTGCAAACCTGTGGTGCCTCCCCATGCTCCCTAAAAGGCACACGAGGAATGAGAGAAATCAAACAGTTCATCTTCTAATGAGCCTCTAAACTTGTCTGTTAATCATTATGCTATTGTAAATTCTTGTATTTATAATTTTTAAATGATGTCCTGCACTATTGCACTGTGTTTATAGTCACGCACCAATCACCAAGCCAAATTCCTTGCAAATTCCTTGCAAGCGTACTTGGCAATAAACTGTCTCTGATTCTGAGTCTGCTGGGTCCAGGTCCAGTCGGTTCCTTCTGTCATGGTGCACGGAGCAGAGGCAGTTTGGCTTGAAAGTACTAAAACACCTTCATTACAATCACTTACTTGAGCACATGACTGCATGAGTCATATTGCACGTGATAAATGAAGGAATGAGGAAGTCACTCTGATAACAACAACAAAGCAAGTAGCTCACGCGGCACCAACTTGACCTAGAAGTAGCTGCGTCTTTACACTCAACAGTAAGGGAAAGATTGGAACCAAGCAGGTAGCTGGGAAGGTACGTGGCTTTAAAAACAACCTGGAGATTATTTGAGTGGTGGAAATGAATTGAATCCATCATGTTTGTAAAGTTACTTTAACTGTGACGCAGCATCTCATGTTGTAGCTGAGAGTATGCTCATCCGGTGAAGGACTTACACAGAAGCTATCATCGTATCATATTTATTATTGTTCTATCATAAATCTGTATGTCTGGAAAGCATCATCGAAGGTTTTGAGTATAAAGTATTTAAACTTCAAATGGAATTTAGCTTCAACTCTTCTGTACTACATCTTAAGCAGCTTGGTCTTTTAACAACAACGCATATGATAGGACGGCCACTTCCTGGAACTAGCAGTTATTGTGGTTTCCTTTTAACGAACCACGATTGCAGCATGCAGAAACACATTCTTCAGGCGAGCACTGAAGATGCATGATTTGTTTTTTTACAAAGAAATAGTTCTGTTTTTGCATCTTGCAACAGATTCTCACACAGCATGTGAAGAGAAAAACACACAAAGGTGAATTAAAAGTACGGCAAACCAGACTGCGAGAGGAAGAGAGCAATGAACCTGAGAAGCAGAGCAACACATAACTTTCCCTCACAAAGTGATTCAGCACGGCCGAAGCTTAATGTTTATAGTGTCACAAAATTTCTTTACTTTCAAGCAAATCTTTGTAACTATCATGAACACAACCCGGATAATCATTTTCTTCCATTTTACAAGTTTGTGTTCATTTTCAGGATTATGGGATGCTGAATCTGCTGAATCTGCTGATGCAGCTCAATCATGGCCTTCAGTGACTTCACAGTTCCGCTTTTTCGTCCCCTGATCGTCTTCCTTCTCCTGTCACAGCCACACGGAGGTCACTGTGGTGCAACAAGTGAATAAAACCACTCTGTGCTTTCGAAGTCAAAGGACACAAATCAACTTTTAACTTCAAAGATTTGCATCCAAATTGATTGATACTCAACAGATTCTGAGTTTCAGCTGCTTATGTTATCGTGAAGTGTAAAAAGGAAGTGGGGAGTACCGGAATTAAGCCACAGTTCTGTTTCTCCTCAGGTCAACTTCAGGTGATCGGTCCATCTCAGCCAATACTGGCCACAGTTGGTGATGACGTCATTTTGCCGTGCCGCCTGGAACCTGCCATGAATGCTTCTGACATGAGGTTGGAGTGGGCAAGACCCGACCTGAGCCCTGGGTTTATACATGTGAGGGCAAACCGTCAAGAATACGTAGCTCACAAACAGCCGTCATTCAGAGGAAGAACGTCAGTGTTCATCAACAAACTGCAGCCCCAGTCTCTGGTTCAGGTTCTGGGGGCTTAACTGCTTCAGGCACTGGTTCAGGTTCTGGGGGGTTTGCGGGTTCCTCAGAATCTCTGTCTGTGAGGGGAGTGAACGGCTCTCCTTCATTAGTTTGCCACACAGGAGGCCCTGCTGGCCATACATGTAGGTCATAATGTTTCAAAGTTTGGGCTTTACTTCTGCAGTTTTTTGGCCTGCCTATCATATTTTGTGCTGGCAGCTGTCCCTCCCAGATTACGGTTCTGTGGGGCCTGCTGTCTGGGGCCGGAGCTAGAGAGTGTGGGAGAGGGGGTTGCAAATACTGTGTTGTATCTGCACTAGGGTCCTCTGCATACCGCGTCTGATCGGGGGAATTATGAGTTGGCCGTGGGGTGTCTAGCCTCTACTCAGAGATTCTGATCTATTTCTCCTACGAGGTGAAGTGTGAGGAGTCTGAGGTCGCCTATTTCTGGGGGTTAGGGGGGCATTATAACCTTCTTCCTCGTTAGTTTCAGAGAGGTCGGTTTGACAGCCTGTGTGCTGTACATATTGAGTGCAAGTTGGGTTTTCATTCTCTCAGTGTGACTCTGGTTGCATTTGCCTGCTCCTAGGTTATAATAGTTATACTTTAATATTTGTCTACGATCTTTCAACAAAACCGTACAAAATCTGCCAACGAGGACCTCTAGCCAACCCGTTTACAGACGCTCGGTCAGGAACCAATGGCGCCACTTAGGTTAGGTTCGGAAAAGATGGCGGTTTGGGTTAAAATCACATTTGTTCTTCAGTTAGGTATATGACATAAGGCAAGTAGTCACACAGGACACATACTGCAGGCTCCTGGGTGTAAGAAACTAGGCCACATATATCATTAACTTGTATCAGACAGACATCAGTAACCATCAACCCTAACCCTACAGCCGCCTTGACTACATGTTATTGCAAACAAAGTCATATCTCCTCTCTTTTATTTAAAGGTGCTGTCTCCTCGCCTGCTATCAGTACAATATACACATCCAGCTGCAAAGTGGTGTTACAGTGTGAGTCTAGAGGCTGGTATCCAGAGCCTGAGGTGTTGTGGCTGGACGGTGAGGGAAACCTCCTCTCTGCTGGACCTACAGAGACAGTGAGAGGTCCTGATGACCTCTATACTGTCAGCAGCAGAGTGACTGTGGAGAAGAGACACAGCAACAGCTTCACCTGTAGAGTCCAACAGAGGACCATCAAGCAGACCAGAGAGACTCACATCACTGTTCCAGGTAGAAACCATTAATACATGCATCATATGCTTAATATGAATGCAATGTTGTTGTGTAATTTATCATTTCAATTGATATCTTCACAGTCCTGTCCCAGTGGGTGAAAGTTATCTTGGCTCCAGGCTTACTCGGTGTCGTTCTGTGTGCTGGATTCACAATACATAAATGGAGAATAGGGTAACATTTTGCTTCAAGATACTGTCACTATTTCTTCCATTCCATCAGTGTAATGGATAACTGCTGTTTAGCCAGGTTTCACATGGACGAGATACACATAGGGGACATATTCCTGAAGATAGAGGGGCCGAGGGTCGAGGCATTACGTGACTTACAGACAAGCAATTGAACTTTAAAACCAATGCTATAGCTAACTGCAAACCGGGCTAAATATTCTCTGAGAGATTGGCGCCTAAAGACAAATGGCAGCACTGGTTTCCTTTAACAATGAAGATGAAGTAACTGATCAATTACCTGTTTTGTTGTTTAGGAGGTGAGAGGCGGTCTGTCTTCATACAAAAGACACAGAAAACCAGCAAGAAACAGCCGGGACAGAAAACCAAACAGCTCCAACATGACGAGAACTTCAGGCAGAGTAAGAACAGGAAGTAGAGCTTCTGAAAAGTCTGGAAGAGATCAGACAGCAGCTGAAGAAATGACACATTTATATGACATGCAAGCCAACTGACAAAGAGCTAACAGAAAATGAACTATCATCGCAGTCGATGCCACTGGATTCACACATCAACATTGTCATTGAGAACACAAATAACTGACAAAAAAAAACAAGTTGTGCTGCCGAGCAAATATCGTCTCACTGCTCCTTTGCTATTTGCACTTCCTGAAATAAGTTATTATGCAGACATTTGGTGCACAATGAGCTTCATTGCAAAAACAGTCACAAAGATCAGCGCTAATAGCCACACGCAGTTAAAGTGAAATGTGTGGCTTCTTCACAGAGTTGGTGGTAACTGAAGAGCATTTATACTGGGACTGCGATATCAGACCTTGAGACAGTTCTGCACATCTATCATTGAGCCTTTTCTTTGGTCAGAAATGGAAGGCAAGGACTGCAAAGAAGATTATTGGTGCCGACTTGCCAAAGCAAGAAATCAAGCAAGGAAACTCACTGCACAGCCCTCGTACCCTGGACATAGACCGTTTCAAATTCCTCCAGTTGGGACTACTGAGCATTACTGGCGGTCGCTCCTAGATGCCCTTTCAGTGGAGAAAACACGATGCAGTGCCATATAGGCTTCCCTACATGCTAGAAAAGGGTTCCACCACTGTAACTAAGTAACATCCACCAAAACAGCCAGACACAAGAAGAACCTGTTTCTATACCCCATCACGTTGCCACGTAAGGTCTAATAATAACAAACTGTAAATACATATTATAGAATTTATATTATGGTGTAACAAACATTATGCAATAACATGTACAACATGTTTTCCTTTTGTTACCTGCAGGTATGTTCTGCACATATACTCTCTTTATAGGCACCTTAGAGGATGTCGTCAAACTCGTGCTCAGACATCACAGCTCTGTGTGTCTTCAGAGAGAACATCAGTCTTTGTTATTCAGACAGCACATTGTTATGAGTTTGCATATAGTTAATAAGCTTCATATCTTTGTTTAACTGTGTCCGTATCATTTGTTCTCTACACAGTATCTATTTATAATGAAAGATTCCAAGAATTGAAGTCTAATTCCTTGTATTTTCTATCCACACAGCTGGTTAATAAAGCTGGTTGTGATACTGATTATGAAGGTACTTTCAACTTGTACGATCAACTTAATACTGCCTCTGAAATGTAATATTGTGAAAATGCACTGATGATTGTGAGAAAACACAAAAGACTGTGCCCTAACCCTTTTCATTAATCACTGATGCAATAAAGTTGTTTCAGGGTCGAGTCTTATTTCATTGATTTATCTAGTGACCAGTATTACCTGGAAATCATTTTGATCGGATGAGAATGTAAACGTGAAGCTCGTATTTCCTTATTTTGCTTCTCTACCCACCAGGCAACCACCTTTCCAGGGATGGAAAGAGTACTAGAATACACGAGTACTACATATACACACATGTACTTAGATAAAATGCACTCTGAGTAAACTTAACTGCATTACATTTAACCAGAGAAAGAAACAAGACTGACATGTGAGCGCCACCTGCTGTGTTGTTGCAGGAATGAAAGCTGCTCTTCTTCACAGTGTTTGATGAAAAAAAAGTGATTACTCGTGATTTCTACAACTGATGACTCACATAAAATAAACTTAACTTGCAGCAACTCAAGTTACGGATTCATTTCTGAGATCATTTTCTGTGGATAGCAGATTCACGCAGCAGTGAGTAAAGAGGCGGGGCTTATCGAATGATTGCAGGGGGCTTCAAACACAAAACCTTCACACCACCCGTGTGATCATTCAGTCTTTGGGAATAATACTTTCACATTTGGTCTCTTTCTGTTCAACTGAAGCCTGCACACTTGACCGTTTCTTCCTGTTTTCTGATGTGAGGGTCCACACAGGATGTTGTACATTGTAAAGCCCTCCGAGGCAAATGTGTGATTGTGGGCCATACAAATACATTTAAACGTTAGAACTTCACCTTGTACGATTTTCACGAAACAAATAAATGAATTGATTGATGGAGGAGCTCTGCGCTCCAATTTTTAGTGACTGAAATGAGTTAGTATTAATTTGATATGTTTTATATCCACACGGCAACCTGCAGCAACAAGAGCACAGGGCAACGTCAGCCGGCTCTGCACCACAGAGTGTTCTCCCCACGAAGGTCAAAGGTTAAAGGCATTTTAGCACTTAACTCACAGAACCGGAGGCTGGCGTCTTGTGCTGACACACTCTTGCAAACAGGAAGCTCTATATACATTGAGGATGATGTAGCATTCATGCTACTTCTTTTTTCTTTTTTTTCGGTTGATGACACAAATCTTGACCTGAAAGGTGAGTTACACATCCCACATGTTATTCTGTGGTTTAAAACTTCTATTAATTACTCAAAACATGCAAAGTGTGAATTAGTATTCACTCATATAGTTGGAGCTGTTTGAGGTTCAACATGTGAAGATGTATGGATAGATGTATGACAGACCAGCTTGTTTGGATGCTTGAGTCTTTTATTCATGCAGAAAGAAAGAAGGGTTATATGTGTAGAATACATGTTGTGCTAAAAGGATCCGCTCCATAAAACACTCTTGTTAAGGCACAAGGCCTCAAAGACAGTCCAGCTCCTGTTGATGTCACTTGTCGTATCGTTCCTTAAGTAGCGTTACAGCGATAGAAAAGAAAGCTATAGATATGAAATACAGTCAGATGTATTTGCGATCATGCACACAACAGGACTCCCTCTGTGTTACAGGTACTGCATGCCTCGCTGTCAGTCCACCAATCAGACTCTCTTGACACACACAGACGGTTTTTCATAGCTGCACTGTATGTCGTCCCAGCACTTCCCAGCTGCAAGTACAACACAAAAAGGTGAGTCAGTGAATGTTACTCAAACTGTTTCATGTGACCAATAATTATTGATGGATGAAGTCAGCTAACACTAGAGTCACTAATGCAAATCAAATCATTGTCAAAAGGTGAACAATGTAACACAAGAGGTCCTTGAGATACAGTATGTTAGAGAGCTGCTCATCTAAACAACTTCACACTCAAAACTTCTTTGAGTGCTAAACAACACAGCCAACGAGTGTGAAGTCGATGTGATGAGCGGTTACCAGAACATAAATACATGCAGTTCACTCTCCTCTTATCACTAGTATCACTCCTACAACAAGCGCTGTGTTGTTTTACCTCCATGATTCATATGCAGACAATGCTGCCTGCCGCGAAGGTTGTTAGGCTCTCCCTTACACCAGTACATGTAGCTGAAAGAAGTACCGTCACTCCAGAACCATTTGTTCTCCTGGAAGAAAGAATAGAATCGAGTATTACAAGAAATAAAAGTGTTCAAGTTATTTGATTTAAGTAACTTAAGAAAGTAACTTAAGATAAGCTAATTGGTCCCCAGAGGAGCAATCCATGTTATCCATGTTGCAGAAAAGTAATAATAATACAATTATAAAGTATATAAAATACAAATAATACAAATAGTAATAGAAAGAGCACTTTTAAGTGGAAAG
>NW_027466462.1:227500-245000 GCF_050575085.1 Anarhichas minor | reverse complement strand
ATGGATAGACACTTTATTGTCCCCATGGGAAAGACGTGGGCATCCAAGACATGCAAACAAAATAAAATAAACGGCAAAGAATAAAGCTGTACAATGACACACACACACACCTTGAGGCATCAATGGTTTGTAGCCTTTTTGCCGATGACTTTCACCGCAGTCTGAATCAAATGTGATAACTCTGACTTATATATGTGGTCATTCCATATCTGATTACACTCTCCACAACAGCCTGACTGAACTCAAACTTACCCAGTCTACATGCATCCTCCAGTAAAGTACTATCAATGTGGACAACAAGTACTTAGAGGACAGGACTTGTGTACATGGCTGGTAATGTATAACCACTGGACTGTGATCACAAACTTCTTTGGGATCAAAAATACTCTCATGTTTTGTTGTACGTTTAAAATGAGGAGAGTTTGTTGCATCAATCAACAAACTCCTTCACATCTGGAAGACACATGTTTGTATCATCAGGCCTACAGAGCAGACTTAGCACAGCAGAAT
This sequence comes from Anarhichas minor, assembly GCF_050575085.1. Taxonomy (NCBI): domain Eukaryota; kingdom Metazoa; phylum Chordata; class Actinopteri; order Perciformes; family Anarhichadidae; genus Anarhichas; species Anarhichas minor. The sequence continues at coordinate 244,490 of NW_027466462.1, read as the reverse complement.
CATAGAAGTGTGATATCATAACTGAATCTTCAGATACTTTATAAAAAGACGTCTTTTCATAAAGTCATCGTTGTTTCACGTCGCAGTTATATGAGGGGCAGTTTGTACTGAGGAACCTTGAACGACCCAAAGCTGATACAGTGACGGTGCTGGAGATAAAATGATAACTGATGAAATCATACCTCAACTTCTCTGTTGAAGTTATTTTCACAATCTTCTACTTCTCTGTAAAGCTCTGTGGCAGTGAGATACCGAGCTGTTGGTTAATCGATAGCCATCAGCAAGTCATGTTGTAGAACACACAGCAACAGTAGTTCACATCGAAGGCGTCTTGTTAGCTCTCTGGATACTTTGTTGAAGACAAGATCAAGCATGCTGATGATTCAAACTAAACATTGTTCACTATGAACCATTGATATGCAGCAACGTATTCCTGAGGTCTTGTTGCTGCAGTGAGCTTGTCAGGTTTGGTGCCGTCACGCCTGAGAACAACACAACGTGCTCAACATCCGTATTTGGAAGCGTGCAGAAATGTTGCACAGAAGTACTCAACTTAATAGACAACAATAGACTTTTAAATGACTAAAAGTACAACAATAAATCGAATTAATAGTATTATTATAGTAATTTAACTTGACTGTTGGGGCCTTTCTCTGGAAATATGCATCACAGAGGATAAAAGAATGTATTGCAGGAAAACACAAAAGTATTGTGAAGGATCACTGAAGTAGTTGAGAGAAACAACGGTGACCTTTAGTGGCTCTGTACGTAGTGTTATTTCTGACTTACCTGGTATGACATGTTCAGAAAACAAAAACTAAACTTGTTTTCATTTGAAAGGCAGAAATCTTCTTGTTTTAAAGTCACGCAACTACAGGTTCAACTTTCTGACGTATTGTATTTCTACTTGAATCCTTTTCTGTTCTTATAATGATGAAATGATGTTTTTATGAAACCTAACTAATTGGTTTCGTTGCCTGAACCCAACTTTCGTTTTTTACCGTAATGTCGTCCTGGAAAGGTTTCAGAGCGAAAATGTGTGTCCCTGTTGAGATTTACCAGAAGCAGAAACATGTAATGAAGTTTGATTTGATCAGATCACAAGAGATCGTGTGATCACGGAATGTTACAACAATATGTGTTACCAGTGGAGGGCCGTGTGTTGTATACCTGGGCCTTCAGTGCTGTCCTACTACAGTAGAACCACCTCTTAATAACATCATTATGTAACGGATTGTGTATGGACACAAGATTCCAGGAACCGTTGGCTTGTATTATAAACTTAACAGGTACAGAGTGTTACAGCAAAGTCTCTGGCAGAGCAACAGAAACAGCCAGCAGAATGAATCCAGGTCAGGAACAGAAGGCTGGTGAGTTCACCGGGAGTCAGGCGGGACGGGTAGCTCAGGGGCAGGAAGGGTCGAAGCGCTGGAAAGTCTGGCATTCAATAGCAAAGTACAATCTGGCAACGAAGGTGTTCGTTGGGTTGTAGATCCACTCGGGTCTCAGCAAAAGTTCTCTAAAGCACCGTAGCTTGTAAGTGTCCTGCCGTGCTATGGTGTCTTGTTGCTGCCTTGGTTAGCCACCTCAGGTTTTTCACAACAGTCACGCTAGCCCACTGACCAATCAAGCTGCACGTTAATGCTGACGTACTTGTAGGCCACACAGAAGCTCTGACACGTCAAAGAATACGCCCAACATGTCAAACTAAAGATCTGATTGGTTGAAGACTATGACAATCAACAATATCATCCCCATTCACTTCAACTGCAAAGGGATTCACTTGTAATTCAGGAGGCCTCGGGCAGATTTCTTTTTACCTCGAGACACAGAGGTGAAATCTGATTGGATAAAAGCTCTCCTGAAAACAAGCTGCACTGGAAGCAGAGCAACTGAGGAAGACAGGAGCTGTGCAATGAGATACAAATTATTAAATTATAAAATAGCTATATTTGACTGCGAGAGGAAGAGAGCAATGAACCTGAGAAGCAGAGCAACACATAACTTTCCCTCACAAAGTGATTCAGCACGGCCCGAAGCTTAATGTTTATAGTGTCACAAGATTTCTTTACTTTCAAGCAAATCTTTGTAACTATCATGAACACAACCCGGATAATCATTTTCTTCCATTTTACAACTTTGTGTTCATTTTCAGGATTATGGGATGCTGAATCTGCTGAATCTGTTGATGCAGCTCAATCATGGCCTTCAGTGACTTCACAGTTCCGCTTTTTCGTCCCCTGATCGTCTTCCTTCTCCTGTCACAGCCACACGGAGGTCACTGTGGTGCAACACGTGAATAAAACTACTCTGTGCTTTCGAAGTCAAAGGACACAAATCAACTTTTAACTTCAAAGATTTGCATCCAAATTGATTGATACTCAACAGATTCTGAGTTTCAGCTGCTTATGTTATCGTGAAGTGTAAAAAGGAAGTGGGGAGTACCGGAATTAAGCCACAGTTCTGTTTCTCCTCAGGTCAACTTCAGGTGATCGGTCCATCTCAGCAAATACTGGCCACAGTTGGTGATGACGTCATTTTGCCGTGCCGCCTGGAACCTGCCATGAATGCTTCTGACATGAGGTTGGAGTGGGCAAGACCCGACCTGAGCCCTGGGTTTATACATGTGAGGGCAAACCGTCAAGAATACGTAGCTCACAAACAGCCGTCATTCAGAGGAAGAACATTCATCAACAAACTGCAGCACGGAGACGTTTCACTGAAACTCTCCAAAGTGAGAGTGTCAGATGAGGGAACGTACAGATGCCTCGTTCCCTCACTGGGTCCACCCGCTTTTATCATGCTCGTCGTTGGTAAGTGATGTTTGATTAATACGATATAGATTTTACTGTAGCCCCAGTCTCTGGTTCAGGTTCTGGGGGCTTAACTGCTTCAGGCACTGGTTCAGGTTCTGGGGGGTTTGCGGGTTCCTCAGAATCTCTGTCTGTGAGGGGAGTGAACGGCTCTCCTTCATTAGTTTGCCACACAGGAGGCCCTGCTGGCCATACATGTAGGTCATAATGTTTCAAAGTTTGGGCTTTACTTCTGCAGTTTTTTGGCCTGCCTATCATATTCTTTGCTGGCAGCTGTCCCTCCCAGATTACGGTTCTGTGGGGCCTGCTGTCTGGGGCCGGAGCTAGAGAGTGTGGGAGAGGGGGTTGCAAATACTGTGTTGTATCTGCACTAGGGTCCTCTGCATACCGCGTCTGATCGGGGGAATTATGAGTTGGCCATGGGGTGTCTAGCCTCTACTCGGAGATTCTGATCTATTTCTCCTACGAGGTGAAGTGTGAGGAGTCTGAGGTCGCCTATTTCTGGGGGTTAGGGGGGCATTATAACCTTCTTCCTCGTTAGTTTCAGAGAGGTCGGTTTGACAGCCTGTGTGCTGTACATATTGAGTGCAAGTTGGGTTTTCATTCTCTCAGTGTGACTCTGGTTGCATTTGCCTGCTCCTAGGTTATAATAGTTATACTTTAATATTTGTCTACGATCTTTCAACAAAACCGTACAAAATCTGCCAACGAGGACCTCTAGCCAACCCGTTTACAGACGCTCGGTCAGGAACCAATGGCGCCACTTAGGTTAGGTTCGGAAAAGATGGCGGTTTGGGTTAAAATCACATTTGTTCTTCAGTTAGGTATATGACATAAGGCAAGTAGTCACACAGGACACATACTGCAGTCTCCTGGGTGTAAGAAACTAGGCCACATATAACATTAACTTGTATCAGACAGACATCAGTAACCATCAACCCTAACCCTACAGCCGCCTTGACTACATGTTATTGCAAACAAAGTCATATCTCCTCTCTTTTATTTAAAGGTGCTGTCTCCTCGCCTGCTATCAGTACAATATACACATCCAGCTGCAAAGTGGTGTTACAGTGTGAGTCTAGAGGCTGGTATCCAGAGCCTGAGGTGTTGTGGCTGGACGGTGAGGGAAACCTCCTCTCTGCTGGACCTACAGAGACAGTGAGAGGTCCTGATGACCTCTATACTGTCAGCAGCAGAGTGACTGTGGAGAAGAGACACAGCAACAGCTTCACCTGTAGAGTCCAACAGAGGACCATCAAGCAGACCAGAGAGACTCACATCACTGTTCCAGATAGAAACCATTAATACATGCATCATATGCTTAATATGAATGCAATGTTGTTGTGTAATTTATCATTTCAATTGATATCTTCACAGTCCTGTCCCAGTGGGTGAAAGTTATCTTGGCTCCAGGCTTACTCGGTGTCGTTCTGTGTGCTGGATTCACAATACATAAATGGAGAATAGGGTAACATTTTGCTTCAAGATACTGTCACTATTTTTTCCATTCCATCAGTGTAATGGATAACTGCTGTTTAGCCAGGTTTCACATGGACGAGATACACATAGGGGACATATTCCTGAAGATAGAGGGGCCGAGGGTCGAGGCATTACGTGACTTACAGACAAGCAATGTGACTTTAAAACCAATGCTATAGCTAACTGCAAACCGGGCTAAATATTCTCTGAGAGATTGGCGCCTAAAAACAAATGGCAGCACTGGTTTCCTTCAACAATGAAGATGAAGTAACTGATCAATTACCTGTTTTGTTGTTTAGGAGGTGAGAGGCGGTCTGTCTTCATACAAAAGACACAGAAAACCAGCAAGAAACAGCCGGGACAGAAAACCAAACAGCTCCAACATGACGAGAACTTCAGGCAGAGTAAGAACAGGAAGTAGAGCTTCTGAAAAGTCGGCACGAGATCAGACAGCAGCTGAAGAAATGACACATTTATATGACATGCAAGCCAACTGACAAAGAGCTAACAGAAAATGAACTATCATCGCAGTCGATGCCACTGGATTCACACATCAACATTGTCATTGAGAACACAAATAACTGACAAAAAAAAACAAGTTGTGCTGCCGAGCAAATATCGTCTTACTGCTCCTTTGCTATTTGCACTTCCTGAAATAAGTTATTATGCAGACATTTGGTGCACAATGAGCTTCATTGCAAAAACAGTCACAAAGATCAGCGCTAATAGCCACACGCAGTTAAAGTGAAATGTGTGGCTTCTTCACAGAGTTGGTGGTAACTGAAGAGCATTTATACTGGGACTGCGATATCAGACCTTGAGACAGTTCTGCACATCTATCATTGAGCCTTTTCTTTGGTCAGAAATGGAAGGCAAGGACTGCAAAGAAGATTATTGGTGCCGACTTGCCAAAGCAAGAAATCAAGCAAGGAAACTCACTGCACAGCCCTCGTACCCTGGACATAGACCGTTTCAAATTCCTCCAGTTGGGACTACTGAGCATTACTGGCGGTCGCTCCTAGATGCCCTTTCAGTGGAGAAAACACGATGCAGTGCCATATAGGCTTCCCTACATGCTAGAAAAGGGTTCCACCACTGTAACTAAGTAACATCCACCAAAACAGCCAGACACAAGAAGAACCTGTTTCTATACCCCATCACGTTGCCACGTAAGGTCTAATAATAACAAACTGTAAATACATATTATAGAATTTATATTATGGTGTAACAAACATTATGCAATAACATGTACAACATGTTTTCCTTTTGTTACCTGCAGGTATGTTCTGCACATATACTCTCTTTATAGGCACCTTAGAGGATGTCGTCAAACTCGTGCTCAGACATCACAGCTCTGTGTCTTCAGAGAGAACATCAGTCTTTGTTATTCAGACAGCACATTGTTATGAGTTTGCATATAGTTAATAAGCTTCATATCTTTGTTTAACTGTGTCCGTATCATTTGTTCTCTACACAGTATCTATTTATAATGAAAGATTCCAAGAATTGAAGTCTAATTCCTTGTATTTTCTATCCACACAGCTGGTTAATAAAGCTGGTTGTGATACTGATTATGAAGGTACTTTCAACTTGTACGATCGATTTAATACTGCCTCTGAAATGTAATATTGTGAAAATGCACTGATGATTGTGAGAAAACACAAAAGACTGTGCCCTAACCCTTTTCATTAATCACTGATACAATAAAGTTGTTTCAGGGTCGAGTCTTATTTCATTGATTTATCTAGTGACCAGTATTACCTGGAAATCATTTTGATCGGATGAGAATGTAAACGTGAAGCTCGTATTTCCTTATTTTGCTTCTCTACCCACCAGGCAACCACCTTTCCAGGGATGGAAAGAGTACTAGAATACACGAGTACTACATATACACACATGTACTTAGATAAAATGCACTCTGAGTAAACTTAACTGCATTACATTTAACCAGAGAAAGAAACAAGACTGACATGTGAGCGCCACCTGCTGTGTTGTTGCAGGAATGAAAGCTGCTCTTCTTCACAGTGTTTGATGAAAAAAAAGTGATTACTCGTGATTTCTACAACTGATGACTCACATAAAATAAACTTAACTTGCAGCAACTCAAGTTACGGATTCATTTCTGAGATCATTTTCTGTGGATAGCAGATTCACGCAGCAGTGAGTAAAGAGGCGGGGCTTATCGAATGATTGCAGGGGGCTTCAAACACAAAACCTTCACACCACCCGTGTGATCATTCAGTCTTTGGGAATAATACTTTCACATTTGGTCTCTTTCTGTTGAACTGAAGCCTGCACACTTGACCGTTTCTTCCTGTTTTCTGATGTGAGGGTCCACACAGGATGTTGTACATTGTAAAGCCCTCCGAGGCAAATGTGTGATTGTGGGCCATACAAATACATTTAAACGTTAGAACTTCACCTTGTACGATTTTCACGAAACAAATAAATGAATTGATTGATGGAGGAGCTCTGCGCTCCAATTTTTAGTTTCTGAAATGAGTTAGTATTAATTTGATATGTTTTATATCCACACGGCAACCTGCAGCAACAAGAGCACAGGGCAACGTCAGCCGGCTCTGCACCACAGAGTGTTCTCCCCACGAAGGTCAAAGGTTAAAGGCATTTTAGCACTTAACTCACAGAACCGGAGGCTGGCGTCTTGTGCTGACACACTCTTGCAAACAGGAAGCTCTATATACATTGAGGATGATGTAGCATTCATGCTACTTCTATTTTTCTTTTCTTTTTCGGTTGATGACACAAATCTTGACCTGAAAGGTGAGTTACACATCCCACATGTTATTCTGTGGTTTAAAACTTCTATTAATTACTCAAAACATGCAAAGTGTGAATTAGTATTCACTCATATAGTTGGAGCTGTTTGAGGTTCAACATGTGAAGATGTATGGATAGATGTATGACAGACCAGCTTGTTTGGATGCTTGAGTCTTTTATTCATGCAGAAAGAAAGAAGGGTTATATGTGTAGAATACATGTTGTGCTAAAAGGATCCGCTCCATAAAACACTCTTGTTAAGGCACAAGGCCTCAAAGACAGTCCAGCTCCTGTTGATGTCACTTGTCGTATCGTTCCTTAAGTAGCGTTACAGCGATAGAAAAGAAAGCTATAGATATGAAATACAGTCAGATGTATTTGCGATCATGCACACAACAGGACTCCCTCTGTGTTACAGGTACTGCATGCCTCGCTGTCAGTCCACCAATCAGACTCTCTTGACACACACAGACGGTCTTCCAGCGCTGCACTGTTTGTCGTCCCAGCACTTCCCAGCTGCAAGTACAACACAAAAAGGTGAGTCAGTGAATGTTACTCAAACTGTTTCATGTGACCAATAATTATTGATGGATGAAGTCAGCTAACACTAGAGTCACTAATGCAAATCAAATCATTGTCAAAAGGTGAACAATGTAACACAAGAGGTCCTTGAGATACAGTATGTTAGAGAGCTGCTCATCTAAACAACTTCACACTCAAAACTTCTTTGAGTGCTAAACAACACAGCCAACGAGTGTGAAGTCGATGTGATGAGCGGTTACCAGAACATAAATACATGCAGTTCACTCTCCTCTTATCACTAGTATCACTCCTACAACAAGCGCTGTGTTGTTTTACCTCCATAACTCATCTGCAGACAATCCTGGTCGCCGCTGTTGTTAGGCTCTCCAGCACACCAGTTCTTGTAGCTGAAAAGAGTACCGTCACTCCAGAACCATTTGTTCTCCTGGAAGAAAGAATAGAATCGAGTATTACAAGAAATAAAAGTGTTCAAGTTATTTGATTTAAGTAACTTAAGAAAGTAACTTAAGATAAGCTAATTGGTCCCCAGAGGAGCATTCCATGTTATCCATGTTGCAGAAAAGTAATAATAATAAAATTATAAAGTATATAAAATACAAATAATACAAATAGTAATAGAAAGAGCACTTTTAAGAAATGGCCATGGAACTGGAGTGGAGCGGAGCAAAAGAGAGAGAAAGTAATATTATACCTGTTCATATAATATGGTAAAGTTTGAGTAACGTTTCATATATAATACATAATAAATACATATGGAATGAATTATAATAACATATAATGGATATTATATGTATTTTGTGAGCAATATTTGCAAATGGGGCAATGATGAAATAAATACCTCTTGTGCATCAGAGCCTCCAATCCATGTTGATTTAGACTCTTGACTGCCGCTCATGATGATCTTCTGAATCCCTTGGTACTCCAGGATGCTGTGGACGGATGCAAGGTTTCCACCCAGGAACACACAGTTTTTCTACAGTACGAGAGAGAGAGAGAGAGAGAGAGAGAGAGAGAGAGAGAGAGAGAGAGAGAGAGACAAAGAGACAGAGAGAGAGACAGAGAGAGAGACGAGTTGTTAAACACCAAGTCAGTCAAAAATGTCCAGTAACCAAATGTCTGTGTGTGCAAACACAATGACATTGTTGTAGAAGTGTCCTACGTCAAAGCAACAGAGATTTATTATTTTATGTATTATTTATGCATTTGACCAGGACAGTGCACAGACTCTCAGCTGTAAATCTTTGTTCTCTGGGCAGAAAACACAATAACATCTCTGTTAAGAAAATGAACACTGTAGTACAAAAACACAATTACAATTATTTGTACACTAAACTAGCATCAGCAAGACAGACCAAGCTGTCAAAGGTCAGGAGTTCCTCCTGCTGGAGGACGTTACATTGATGGACACTTTGTTCATCAGTTGAGCAAGCCTTGTTGTCCAGCTTGTGATGCAGTATGAGATGTGTACAAAGGGTTTGAGTGCATGTATCGTTTTGCTGCATCTTAGTGTAGCTGGTTTCAGATAAACCGAGAGTTCCTGAGAATGTTAGTGTTACACACCTGCGTCATGTGTTTCTTAAAGGACAGCTGTGAGTCAATAACAGTAACACGATGTTGTAAATCTGAAACAGTCTGAATCCTCTCACCCTCTACAAAGAGATCTGGTCGACTTTCATTTGTATTCATATAAAAGTAGATGCAAGCGGTTTTGCGTGTGTCAGGCAAGATTCTCAATTTCTATTGCTGAAGTTAATTTGGCTGCCACTCCATGTCCGTCTTTAACATGCACAGAAATCACAGTGTCATCCGCATACAATCTTTCAAAGCCACCAACATTACCTCAGCTTTAGCCCAAGTCATCGGTGTTGGAATGTAGCGGAAACAGCGACCGCTGCACTCAGTCCAACCCTCGGAACAATACACTTCCCTCTTCACCCGATGACTCTCTGCTGAGAGAAATAGAGTTTGGACATAGATATATAGATTTATATATAGAATAGAGTAATGTGGAGTCCAGTGAAAGTCTCTTCATGTAGAATATTTACATTACTGTATTAAAACAATTTATTTTGATGGTACATAGATGCTAAATCATGATATAACAATATATATATATGTATATAGATCTATTGAAGTGAAAATCTAAAAGCTACTCACCTGATTGGTCGTTTTCCAGCATTCCCTCTGAAAGAGCTAGACAGTTTGACATTGCAGTTATTGATCTGGATTATTACGGTTCAGTGACAATAAATGAATCTGTAACAGTTTCTATGTATAATACTCACCAGCAGCTCCAGTCAGAGCAATCATGGCACAAACAAGTGCAGACACAGTCAGCGTCTTCATGGCGAAGGCAATGAGATGATGCAGATGCTGAAGATGAAGAGAACAAAGACAGATATATTACTTATGGATCTGTAGAGAATAAAGAAACTCACTGACTGTCAGAACAGTGTTGCGGATGGTTATATATCCTGCTGTGAATGTTTATGATTGGGTGTGTCTGTGTGCATGTGTATGTAGGGCACCTGGATGAGGATGTGGTTTACCTATAGAAGCGCCTCCTTGCTCCGCCCTCGCTCTCTCTCATCTGCCTGGCACCAGACCCTGGTCTGCAGTGGGATCTGCACACTACAGTTTACTTGTATCCTGTAAATAAACTGGCAGCTGTGGTTGTTTTTAACCTAACTTGGTGTTGTGTCCCTCCTATATGTTGCGACTCCCGAGCTGGTCGTAACATAATGGGGTCTCGTCCGAAGCTCAGTTAGCCTTAGGTAATTTTTTACTCCTAGACTTAGTTAGTAGGTTCAGGCTAATGTCACCACTTAAGGTAGAGTTTTTAGTTTTTCTCTTTTTGAGCTTGCCTGGTTAAGAAAGCCTGCGGGTGTTGGGGAGACCAGCACCACTTTATTGTTTTTGGTGCGGTAACCCTGGGGTGGCCCCTGGCGTGCCCGGGAAAGCCGACAAAGACTAGTTGAGGTTTAGCCAGATAGAACTACAGTTTCTTAGGTAGAGAGGAAACCAGGTAAGTTCAAGAATGGGTCAGTTTGAAATGTTCATTCCTCAGGATAGTATGTGGTGGCATTTACTGGCCTTTGTTCTTCACACATGCTGAACGCTGTGTGAGTAGTAAGAGTGGAGAAATATTGTTGTGCACACTAGTGTTGGTTAAATGCTAGGCTGTAGTTTTGTTCTTCTTTGAACCCTGATTGGTCTGGCTGGCTTAGTAAGCCAGTGCTCATGCTTTCCTATTATCTGTGTGAGCTTCGTGTTCAGGTAGTCGCATGCTTCTTGCAGGGACTACATTTTGTGGAACGCAGTGGCGGCCGTGCATTTTATACCTCGGCCTTCACTGTTGTCCTGCAGCTGTCCACCTTATAACCACGTGATGGCGCCACAGATATGATCAGATTCTAAGGCTGTAACTATGTACGTATTAAATGTACGTACCGTTCGGTACGAGAATTGCAATACCTTTGAATAGTACTAGAGCATCTGGAAAATGCAGAAGCTTATATTCAGGAGAATATAATGTTTTCTGCAGTCATGGAGGACAGTGGTTCTCAGCTGGTCTGGCTGTGGGACCCACCATCACTGCTTAAGGACAAGTCACAGCCCAAAGAGATCGTCTTATGATTTTACTTTCACAACTTGAGCATTGAATGTACTGCTCTGCAGTGTCGTTCCTCGTCTCAGTCCTCTGTCTCATGGTGCATCTCACTCAGTCAGAATGCCCATATTTGATTGGCTGAGCTGCATCACGTGATGTGATTCACTACCCGACATGACTCTGCTGTTTCGTTTCACGATAGTCACGTGCTCGCCCACTGACCAATCACAGCGCACTCTGCACCTTGCGGCAGACACTGAGCTGCACTAATGCTGACGTCTTTATAGGCCGGCGAGCAGGCTCTGATACGTCAAAGAATACGCCCAACATGTCAAACTAAAGATCTGATTGGTTGAAGAATATGACAATCAACAATATCGTCCCCGTTCACTTAAACTGCAAATGGATGCAGGCCTCCGTCTGCAGGCCTGGGTCTCTGTTCTTACCTTGAGACACAGAGGTGAAATCTGATTGGATAAAAGCTCTACTTAAAACAAGCTGCACTGGAAGCAGAGCAACTGAGGAAGACAGTAGCTGTGCAATGAGAACATAAGATAATGGGAAAAATATTTTTATAAATTATAATACATGTAGTGTATTTAAGAACAATTATTAAATTCTAAAATAGATATAACTTTGTGATTCTGTTTAGGCCAGCAGAGAAGGCCTTGCAGGCCCTGACGGCCCACCACTGGTGGAACCTACTTTCTTCTCAGTGGAGGTAGAAAAGTAGTGTTTAGAATTTCAGTGTATCGTAGGGGGAAGAGTACTGTTAACACTATTTCTATACTGTGTGGCCTCAAATAGTTAAGTAGCTGCTCTTGTATAGACAGCCTAGTGATTGGTGCATTTCAATGACTCTGATTTTGTGTAGGTAAGCTGTGCTGTTTGGTAGCACTGGTTCTGTGTGGTAGTGTTACTTTGTGTTAGTGGTTTGGCTTACTTAGGGGGAGCCCATTTTTGGGTGTGCTACCTTGTAGAGATTTGTTTCACATAAAGTTGTTTTTGTGATCTCACAATGAAGTCTGATTTTCAAGAGATCAGTGAAGGGCCGCTTGATGAAGAGCAGGGCTTACATGTGTCTGCAGGTTTAACTGTTGGGAAGACGGAACAAGTAATCTTGAAGTCTCAAGATGCTCAATCTGTACGTTTGCGAGAATTGGAATTGCAATTCAGAATAAAAGAGCTAGAGATGGAGGCTAAGGAAAGAGAAGAGGTAAGGAGGTTTGAGATGGAGAGGTTGAGACAAGTACATGAGGAGAAAATGAAGGAGCTGGAGTTGAGGTCAAGAGCTGAAACTGAGCAGGCTAATTCTTATACATCTAGTCCTCATTTTGATGTAGCTAAGAACATAGCTTTAGTTCCTCATTTTGGTGAGAAGGAGGTAGAAAAGTACTTTTCCCACTTTGAGCGTGTTGCTACCACCTTAGCATGGCCTAAAGAATTCAGGACACTACTGTTGCAGTGTGTACTGACAGGTAGAGCTCAGGAGGCTTATTCATCTCTAACTCTGACCCAGAGCTCAGATTATGACATCGTTAAGGCAGCCATCTTGCGTGCCTATGCGTTGGTCCCTGAGGCCTACAGACAGAGGTTTAGAGGGTATCGGAAGGTAGAGAAGCAGACATTTGTGGAGTTTGCTCGAGAAAAGGAAATCATTTTCACTAGGTGGTTCACATCACAAAAGGTTGTGACCAAGGAGGAACTTCAGCAGTTGATTATTCTGGAAGAATTTAGAAATTGTGTCCCTGAAGTGGTGGCCACCTATCTGAGTGAGCAAAGAGTGACCAAAGTGGAGGAGGCTGCTGTGCTTGCCTATGAGTATGTCTTGGCTCATTAAACAGTCTTTAGTGGCAAAACCGGTGAGACTAAGAGCTTAGCCTCTCCTCACACCTTTTGTTTAAGACCTAGAAGCAATGAGTCTCCTTCAGAGGCTGATCCTGATCCTTCTGTAACTTCTGAGTTGCCTCTAGATAAGCTGTCCACTAACTCTGTTGGAAATGAGTCTACTGAAGTTAAATTGACCTGTCCTGTCACTGTGCCGGCTGGGCCTGACACGCAGTTGAAGGTTGGCAAGGAACAGCTGACAGCAGCCCAGAAGGCTGACCCTCCTTTGGCCAAGTGTATGGCAGCAGTGTTGCCTAAGGATGAGAGTGGTACTACTCATGCCACTTTTACTGGGAGGTTGGTATCCTCATGCGTAAGAGGGTTCTTCTGTTAAAACAGCATGGTTTTGGATGACACCCTTATGGCTGTCATCTTAAGGAAGGGAGTGTTACGTATGGTTCTATGTCCTGCTGTGAATGTTTATGATTGGGTGTGTCTGTGTGCATGTGTGTGTATTCTGTGTCTTTTGACTTCTAGGTGCAGCTCCCTGACGAGTGATTGAGGGCACCTGGATGAGGATGTGGTTTACCTATAGAAGCGCCTCCTTGCTCCGCCCTCGCTCTCTCTCATCTGCCTGGCACCAGACCCTGGTCTGTATTGGGATTTGCACACTACAGTTTACTTGTGTCCTGTAAATAAACTGGCAGCTGTGGTTGTTTTTAACCTAAGTTGGTGTTGAGTCCCTCCGATATGTTGCGACTCCCGAGCCGGTCGTAACAACAGTGAAGTCAAAAGATGATGAGAAAGTTTGCAGCAAACCTGATACTGATGTCTGTAGCTTCAGCCGTCCTGTGATGAGGTGCAGAACAAGAGGAAGACTTAAATAAAGACCCTTATCTTACCATCTCTCACAAAGACGGAGCTGAGGACAGATGTGGGACTGTTGTCATACACAGAACAACATTTCTTAGTTATTCAGATAAAGAGAAATGGAGAAGTTCGTATGGTGGCCGGCACATCGCAGATAAACAAAACATAAGGAAATTAAGAAAAAAACTTCACCAATTTCACAACACATATGGGTCAAACCGGAGGAGTGTTGCAACACACAAATGGACAGACGGATAGATGGATAGACACTTTATTGTCCCCATGGGAAACACGTGGGCATCCAAGACATGCAAACAAAATAAAATAAATGGCAAAGAATAAAGCTGTACAATGATACCCACACACACCTTGAGGCATCATTGGTTTGTAGCCTTTTTGCCGACTGCACAGCCCTCGTACCCTGGACATAAACCGTTTCAAATTCCTCCAGTTGGGACTACTGAGCATTACTGGCGGTCGCTCCTAGATGCCCTTTCAGTGGAGAAAACACGATGCAGTGCCATATAGGCTTCCCTACATGCTAGAAAAGGGTTCCACCACTGTAACTAAGTAACATCCACCAAAACACCAGACACAAGAAGAACCTGTTTCTATACCCCATCACGTTGCCACGTAAGGTCTAATAATAACAAACTGTAAATACATATTATAGAATTTATATTATGGTGTAACAAACATTATGCAATAACATGTACAACATGTTTTCCTTTTGTTACCTGCAGGTATGTTCTGCACATGTACTCTCTTTATAGGCACCTTAGAGGATGTCGTCAAACTTGTGCTTAGACATCACAGCTCTCTGTGTCTTCAGAGAGAACATCAGTCTTTGTTATTCAGACAGCACATTGTTATGAGTTTGCATATAGTTAATAAGCTTCATATCTTTGTTTAACTATGTCCGTATCATTTGTTCTCTACACAGTATCTATTTATAATGAAAGATTCCAAGAATTGAAGTCTAATTCCTTGTATTTTCTATCCACACAGCTGGTTAATAAAGCTGGTTGTGATACTGATTATGAAGGTACTTTCAACTTGTACGATCGATTTAATACTGCCTCTGAAATGTAATATTGTGAAAATGCACTGATGATTGTGAGAAAACACAAAAGACTGTGCCCTAACCCTTTTCATTAATCACTGATACAATAAAGTTGTTTCAGGGTCGAGTCTTATTTCATTGATTTATCTAGTGACCAGTATTACCTGGAAATCATTTTGATCGGATGAGAATGTAAACGTGAAGCTCGTATTTCCTTATTTTGCTTCTCTACCCACCAGGCAACCACCTTTCCAGGGATGGAAAGAGTACTAGAATACACGAGTACTACATATACACACATGTACTTAGATAAAATGCACTCTGAGTAAACTTAACTGCATTACATTTAACCAGAGAAAGAAACAAGACTGACATGTGAGCGCCACCTGCTGTGTTGTTGCAGGAATGAAAGCTGCTCTTCTTCACAGTGTTTGATGAAAAAAAAGTGATTACTCGTGATTTCTACAACTGATGACTCACATAAAATAAACTTAACTTGCAGCAACTCAAGTTACGGATTCATTTCTGAGATCATTTTCTGTGGATAGCAGATTCACGCAGCAGTGAGTAAAGAGGCGGGGCTTATCGAATGATTGCAGGGGGCTTCAAACACAAAACCTTCACACCACCCGTGTGATCATTCAGTCTTTGGGAATAATACTTTCACATTTGGTCTCTTTCTGTTGAACTGAAGCCTGCACACTTGACCGTTTCTTCCTGTTTTCTGATGTGAGGGTCCACACAGGATGTTGTACATTGTAAAGCCCTCCGAGGCAAATGTGTGATTGTGGGCCATACAAATACATTTAAACGTTAGAACTTCACCTTGTACGATTTTCACGAAACAAATAAATGAATTGATTGATGGAGGAGCTCTGCGCTCCAATTTTTAGTGACTGAAATGAGTTAGTATTAATTTGATATGTTTTATATCCACACGGCAACCTGCAGCAACAAGAGCACAGGGCAACGTCAGCCGGCTCTGCACCACAGAGTGTTCTCCCCACGAAGGTCAAAGGTTAAAGGCATTTTAGCACTTAACTCACAGAACCGGAGGCTGGCGTCTTGTGCTGACACACTCTTGCAAACAGGAAGCTCTATATACATTGAGGATGATGTAGCATTCATGCTACTTCTTTTTTCTTTTTTTTCGGTTGATGACACAAATCTTGACCTGAAAGGTGAGTTACACATCCCACATGTTATTCTGTGGTTTAAAACTTCTATTAATTACTCAAAACATGCAAAGTGTGAATTAGTATTCACTCATATAGTTGGAGCTGTTCGAGGTTCAACATGTGAAGATGTATGGATAGATGTATGACAGACCAGCTTGTTTGGATGCTTGAGTCTTTTATTCATGCAGAAAGAAAGAAGGGTTATATGTGTAGAATACATGTTGTGCTAAAAGGATTCGCTCCATAAAACACTCTTGTTAAGGCACAAGGCCTCAAAGACAGTCCAGCTCCTGTTGATGTCACTTGTCGTATCGTTCCTTAAGTAGCGTTACAGCGATAGAAAAGAAAGCTATAGATATGAAATACAGTCAGATGTATTTGCGATCATGCACACAACAGGACTCCCTCTGTGTTACAGGTACTGCATGCCTCGCTGTCAGTCCACCAATCAGACTCTCTTGACACACACAGACGGTTTTTCATAGCTGCACGGTTCGTCGTCCCAGCACTTCCCAGCTGCAAGTACAACACAAAAAGGTGAGTCAGTGAATGTTACTCAAACTGTTTCATGTGACCAATAATTATTGATGGATGAAGTCAGCTAACACTAGAGTCACTAATGCAGATCAAATCATTGTCAAAAGGTGAACAATGTAACACAAGAGGTCCTTGAGATACAGTATGTTAGAGAGCTGCTCATCTAAACAACTTCACACTCAAAACTTCTTTGAGTGCTAAACAACACAGCCAACGAGTGTGAAGTCGATGTGATGAGCGGTTACCAGAACATAAATACATGCAGTTCACTCTCCTCTTATCACTAGTATCA